>NC_134688.1:424293029-424593029 GCF_050947455.1 Rhinoderma darwinii
ACAGAAAATCTGGAGCAGAATCTCTAGAAAACGCTGGTAAATATATCCCAGAAATCCGCACCAAATAGTGCGTTTTTCCTGCTTATTCGAATTCATCCGTTATTTTTATACCCTCCGTTGAAAGTATCGGATGATATTAAAATGGATAGGACACCGTATAGCCTTACCAATCAGTAACCGTGGGCGGTTGTGGGAAATTCGGACCTGATTTCTATTGGAGTCTGCTAATTTGCATACAGGATACAGAACTTATACAAAGGTGTTGTTTGTTTTTTGTTTTTCATTTTTGTTGATGACATGGATTTATAAAAATATTTGTTTTTCTTGGGACTAATGGTTATTCAAGTAAGATACATCTGCTGTTTCTGGTGATAGGTCCTCTTTAGCCAGAGAAGTGTCCTAAGTTTATGTCAGTAAACCTCCCCCTCTACTCTTGAGTGATGGCTGTAACGGTCCCCTGCGTCATATGACATGCGATCCAGGCGGTTTTTAAGATGTTTTCCTCACATAAACATGCCCCAAAAACTGTGCTACTACTTGCGTGACTTGTGTTGCAGTTTTTATAGAGGTTCTGTCACCACATTATAAGTGCCCTATCTTGTACATGTGATCGGCGCTGTAATGTAGATTACAGCAGTGTTTTTTATTTAGAAAAACGATCATTTTTGACGGAGTTATGACCTATATTAGATTTATGCTAATGAATTTATAATGGACAACTGGGCGTGTTTTACTTTTTGGCCAAGTGGGCGTTGTGGTGAAAAGTGTATGACGCTGACCAATCAGTGACCAATCAGCGTCATACACTTCTCTCCATTCATTTACACAGCACATAGCGATATAGCTTTATCACTATGTGCAGCCACATACACACACATTAACGTTACTCAAGTGTCTTGACAGTGAATATACATTACCTCCAGCCAGGACGTGATGTGTATTCAGAATCATGACACTTCGCTAACACAATCCCGACACTACAGCACAGGAAGCGTAAAGTCGCGAAATTACGATGTAAACTGTCATTTCAAACGAGATTATGCTTCCTGTGCTGTAGTGTCGGGATTGTGTTAGCGAAGTGTCAGGATTCTGAATACACATCACGTCCTGGCTGGAGGTGATGTATATTTATTATCAGGACACTGCAGTAACATTATAGTGTGTTTGTGTGGCTGCACATAGCGATATAAGAAACTCATTAGCATAAAGCTAATATAGGTAGAAAAATGATCGTTTTTCTAAATAAAAAACACTGCTGTAATCTACATTACAGCGCCGATCACATCATGTACAATATAGGGCACTTATAATGTGGTGACAGAGCCTCTTTAATGTAGTTTTGATGAGGTTTTTTCAGGCTGGATTCACATACAGCGATTACTCATATTTTCTGTGACGTTTTTCACTGGGGTTTTTTTGTGCTTTTATTTCCCCAAAGAAAAAACATAACAAGTAACCCCTTAATGACCAGCCTATTTTAAACCTTGATGACCAAGCTACTTTTTACGTTTTTCCATCGTCGCATTCCAAGAGCTATAACTTTCTTATTTTTGCGTCGACATAGCTGTATAAGGTCTTGTTTTTTGCGGGACAAGTTGTATTTTTTAATAGCACCATTTTGGGGTCCATATAATTTATTCATTAACTTTTATTAACTTTTTTGTGGCGTAAAAGAAAAAAAAACAGCAATTTGGCAAATTTTTTTGCGTCTTTAATTTATGTCATTTAACGTGTGGTATAAATAACATACTAACTTTATTCAGCGGGTCGTTACGATTGAGACTATACCAAATGTATATGGTTTTCTTATGTTTTACTACTTTTACACAGTAAAAACACTTTTTTTAAAAAAAAATAATAATGTGTTTTTGTGACTCCATATTTGAAGAGCCATAACTTTTTTATTTTTCCACCTATGCAGCTGTATGAGAGCTTTTGTTTTTTTGCGAGACGACTTGTAGTTTCTATCAGTACCATTTTGGAGTAGATGCAACTTTTTGATCACTTTTTATCAAATTTTTTTGAAGGCAGGATGAACAGAAAAAAGCAATTCTGGCATTATTTTTTATTTTATTTTTTACAGCGTTCGCCGAGCGGGTTAAATAACATAATAGCTTTATAGTTGGGGTCGTTACGGACGCTGCGATACCAAATATGTTTAACTTTTTTACTCTTTTTTTCATAATAAAGCATTTTGTAAGGTGAAAAAGTGAGTTTTTCATTTTTTTTCCACTTATTTATTAAACTTTTTTTTTTTACTTTTTTACTAGTCCCACAGGCATCTGATAGGACATGCAAGAGGCATGGCCTAGCAGGTATCCACTGCAGGCAGACCTGGGGGCCTTTATTAGGCCCCCGGCTGCCATAGAAGACACTGGCACCCTGCGATCTCATTGCAGGGTGCCAGTGGGGTGACAGAGGGAGCTCCAAAACCACTTAGATGCGGCGCTCAAGGGGTTAAACGGGCGAATTTCGATCCGCCCGCTCGAGCAGCGATGCCCCAAGTTCCCAGCTACCTCTGGTAACTGAGAACAGGGAGTTTTAACTGCTCCCGGTGTCGCAGATTTATTGTGATGCAACGCTGTGAAATGGCGCATGCATCAGAATAAAGCCTGTTAGTGGCCGCCGTGAAAAGGCGTATTGGTGGTCACTAACGGGTTAAAGTCTATGGTCAAATATGTGAAAGCCTACATACACAGCATTTTGGTTGATGGCGTTTTTATATAATTTCTGGGGTCAGAGGCAGTCTTTTCAAAACGCGGACTGTTCTAGATATGGTGTTTTTCCCATTGGCTTTTCTATCGGAGTTCAGAAATACCACTAAAAATAAATGACAAAATACCAAATAAAACGCTTGAAACTCAAACTTAAATGCATTTTAAAATGCTGAAAAAAAAACGTATGTGAAGAGGCCGTGTGGTGTGTTTTCTTTTAAATGCACCACAGAAAACATGTGAAGTAGGCCTAAAGCTAGGATCACACACTAAGTTTTGATGCAGTTTTTGGCTCAGCTTTTGCGCCAAAGCCAGAAGTGGATCCAGAAGGAAGAAAAGGTATAAAAAAACACTGATGCATCTCCTTTCTTTTGTATCCACTCAAAAATAGAGCCAAAAACGACACAAAAAACTGCATCTAAACTGTGTCTGTGATCCTGGCCTAAGGGATAGATGACAAAAAAAGCAGACAGTGCTCTATGTGCCATTGTTAGCAAAACCGTTTTCCTCAATTCTTAGCAGTTGCGTCAGTATATAAAAAGCTGAACCCATACATTATATATACTGTATTTAAGGCTTCGTTCACATCTGCGCTAGGGCTCCGTTCCGTCTGAGTCTTCCGTCTGAACGGAGCCCTGACAGACACAAACGGAAACCGCAGGTTTCCGTTTGCATTACCATTGATTTCAATGGTGACGGATCCGGTGCCAATGGTTTCCGTTTGTCTCCGTTGTGCAAGGGTTCCGTCATTTTGATGGAATGGGTTCCGTCGTTTTGACGGAATCAATAGCATAGTCGACTACGCTATTGATTCCGTCAAAACAACGGAACCCTTGCACAACGGAGACAAACGGAAACCATTGGCACTAGATCCGTGGTGATGGAAACGGAAACCTATGGTTTCCGTTTGTGTCTGTCAGGGCTCCGTTCCGATGGAAAGCTCCGTCGGAACAGAGCCCTAGCGCAGATTTGAACGAAGCTTTACTGGTAGACTTAATACTACAGCTGGCTTTCGATAAAATTATTTTCTTTCTGCCGAATGTGATAAACGTCCATACTGATAAATTAAGCTATGCAGAGCGCCTGCAGCAGGGTACTTCATGCACAATAACAATCAGGTTTCCTGAACTGCCTCTTTCTGCCCATGTTGCATGTACGAAAATGGGTAACGAATGAGTTTCTTTAGGCCTCCTTCACATACACTTTTTGTTGCGTTTTCGGTGGCGTTTTTTGCGATGGGTGTGTTTTACTTCTTTTCTCTAGGTGCCATTTTTCACATGGCAAATCATGTGATGCAAAGAATCCTCTTTGCAACTTATGCTTTTTTCTAATAAAACGCCACTGGAGGTCCATGGGACAAAAACGCCACTAAGTGATGCAATAATCACCAAAACTAGGCTTGCTCCGATTTGAGAAAAATGCCCCTGACCCAAAAAAGGGGAGTTAAAATAAAAATACAAGCCACCAGGGGCATCGCTAGCGCCAGGCCTCCAGTGCCCGGTACCCCGAATACCCGGGCGACTGCCATATTCAGTGGTGTAGCTACAGGGGTCGCAATAGCGACTGTTGCCTGGTTGCAATTGTGACCCCTGTAGCTACACCACTAAATATGGCAGTCGGGCCTTGGCTCCCGGCACCGCATCTATAAAAATTTACTATAGTAAATGGGGCCTATGTCATAAAATACACGGGCCCCTGTTACTATAGTGATAACACTACACTTACCCTCCTTCCCAAGCGCAGCGGAAGTCCTGACGTCTTCTCGCATCATGATGTCACGGCACTGTGCGCCGCGCATGACGTCGCGATGCTGGATGTATCGGGACATCCGCTGCACCCAGAGCCAAAGAGGGGTGCTGTATCTAAGCCTACCTTGTGGTAGGATTAGATACATGGTCTAACAGACAGTATCACACATGGGCCCTGTATCTAAGCCTAACACATGTGTTACTAATGTGGTTTTTTTTGTGTTTGTGTTTTTTACATGTTTGGTCGTTGGACTACGTTGGATTCGAGGACTACTTCGATGACAGGGTTTTCTTATTTTCAATAAAATGGTTAACGAGGATTGTGCGCAGGGTTTTTTATGTTAATAAAATATTTCTTCTATGTCTTTGAATTTTCTTTTAAACTTCATTACTACCGCCTTAATAATGGATGCTGGCTGATTGACAGCATCCATTTCTTAGGCGGGGCTTAGTGTAGTGCAGAGGCTAACACTAACCCTCATTATTACCCCGATACCCACCGCCACCAGGGCTACCGGGAAGAGCTGGATACTGGGGCGGCCGCAGGCTGGTATTAGGCTGGGAAAGCCCAAAAACAGTGGCCCTTCCCAACCTGGTAATGCAAGCTTGCTGCTGCTGTTTTGTATCTGGCTGGTTATGAAAAATTGGGGGACCAGAGGTATTCTTTGCAGCATGAGATGGTGCATTGTCATGCATGAAGATAATTTTGCTACGGAAGGCACGGTTCTTCTTTTTGTACCACGGAAGAAAGTGGTCAGTCATAAACTCTACGTACTTTGCAGAGGTCATTTTCACACCGTCAGGGACCCTAAAGGGGCCTACCAGCTCTCTCCCCATGATTCCAGCCCAAAACATGACTCCGCCACCTCCTTGCTGACGTCGCAGCCTTGTTGGGATATGGTGGCCATTCACCAACCATCCACTACTCCATCCATCTGGACCGTCCAGGGTTGCACGGCACTCATCAGTAAACAACACGGTTTGAAAATTAGTCTTCATGTATTTCTAAGCCCACTGCAACCGTTTCTGCTTGTGAGCATTGTTTAGGGGTGGGCGAATAATAGCTTTATGCACACTTGCAAACCTGTGGAGGATCCTACACCTTGAGGTTCGCGGGACTCCAGAGGCACCAGCGGCTTCAAATACCTGTTTGCTGCTTTGCAATGGCATTTTAGCAGCTGCTCTCCTAATCCTATTAATTTGTCTGGCAGAAACCTTCCTCATTATGCCTTTATCTGAACAAACCCATCTGTGCTCTGAATCAGCCACAAATCTTTTCACAGTACGATGATCACGCTTAAGTTTTCTTGAAATTTCCAATGTTTTCATACCTTGTCCAAGGTATTGCACTATTTCACGCTTTTCGGCAGCAGAGAGATCCTTTTTCTTTCCCATATTTCTTGAAACCTGCGGCCTGCTTAATAATGTGGAACGTCCTTCTTAAGTAGTTTTCCTTTGATTGGGCACACCTGGAAAACTAATTATCACAGGTGCCTGAGATTGATTACAATGATCCAAAGAGCCCTAAGACACAATACCATCCATGAGTTTCATTGAAAAACTAATAATTAAATGTTTATGACACTTAAATCCAATGTGCATAATAATTTGGAATACGGTGTACATACATACATACAGTACATACACACACATATATATATATATATATATATATATATATATACGCACACACCTTTTTTTTGGGGAGGGTGGACATATGTTAGTACAAGGATACTTACTGCTGGGCCCTGCATCTAAGCCTATCATGTGTGATACTGTCTTCTGGGGCCATGTATCTAAGACTATCGTGTGTGGTACTGTCTGCTGAGACAAGGATGCTATGAGGGACTACCTACAGGGGACTGCATGGCACTGTCTCCAAGGGGGATGTATGGCAAGGGGACTGTGTGTGTAACCATACAGGGGGGTTTTGACGCTATATACGGGGCATTGTGTGGACAAATCTCTACAGATGTCTTTGATTAGAGCCCCGAGACATAAATTTGCTTGGGCCCCAGAAATGCCAAATTTACCAATGAAGGTTTGCACAAGGATACTTACTGCTGGGGCCCTATATCTAAGGCTACATTCACACGAGCATTACAGGTTTACATGCGTAAAAAAGCACGTAAATCTGGTCGTGTGCGTTGCGTTTTTGCATCAGTCTGATTTGCATGTGGCATGTGTTTTTCACGCACTTGCAAGCACTTTTTTTCAGTGTAATTGATGTGTGAAACATGGACAGCTGTCCGTGGTTTTCACGCTCCCATTGACTTCAATGGGCATGAAAACGCACCAATATACGACATGCAGTGGGTTTCGCGTAACGGACACTCGCTGTGTGAAAACTCACGCATGTGTGAATAGCCCCATTAATATCAATGGGGCCGTGTGCTGTGCGTTGTTTCAACACACAGCACACGGACGAGAATAACACTCGTCTGAATGAGCCCTAAACCTATCATGTGTGATACAGTTTGCTGGGGCCATGTATCTAAGCCTATCATGTATGATACTGTCTGCTGAGACAATGCATCCAATTCTATCCAGCGGCATAGTTAAAGGAACCGTAGACTTATAGATATGTGACATCCGATATGTAAATATTTATTTATTTTTCGGGGGGGGGGGGGGAGGTAAATATATGTCTCAGGGCTTGTGCCCCTGATCTTTTAAGACCCTGGCAGCGCCCCTTTAAGCCACCTAAAAAAACGCCATGGTTGTGGGGCGTTTTATATTTCCACATTGATTTCAAGCTAAAATCTGGCCGCAGCATTTTTTTTCCGCTAGAGGCACAGCAAAAAACGCCAGGAAAAACTGCACTACAAACGCTGTATGTGAATCCTCCCCTTTGGTACTTATAATCCATCCTCATTTTATGAAGTTGAATGAGGCTGCACGGGCGTACGTAGATTGAATTCATCGCATGATGGATCCGATGCAGCACCCTGGCTTCTATTACAAATGAAAGCCATGATGCTGGTGTGAACATAGCCTAATATAGCCCTTAAATAAGATGTAACCTGTATTATTTCTTTACAAGACTCAGTGCAGACAAATAAACAGAAAAGTGCAAAAAATCCGCCACAGACAAGTATATATGTTATTATATAACTTGTACTGTATTGAACAGATTCAAAAACTTAATCCAATAAAAATGTGGCAGGATATTAAGTTGTAGCAATTTCCTAATTTTTTTTATTGTAAGAATTATTTATTTTAGAATTGATCAAAATCCCTTTGCAGTATGCATTCTGCTAATAATGTCTACATTCAGTCTATGATACAACAGAAGCATCTACTGACAGAGGAATTGGCATTTTCTACAGCTTCTTTGCGTTATTAAAAGAACACCCCGCTTATAAATCAAGTCATTCCGATAGTAACGTTATATATTATTATGAACATTAATATTGATTGTATTTCTTTAGAAGTGATAGAGGGACCTCTGCTGGGCATAATTGGCATTGAAAAAAAAAAAAACTAGCTATTTAATCATTAGAAACATAAAATAAAAACAAAGATGAACAAATACTTGATAGACTTGTACTTGTAATACAACAGTACGGAGCTAACATGAATGTCCAGCCTTGAATACCTTGTCACAGTTTACATATAGTGTAATTCTTCATAAAAAGTTGAGTTAGGCCAGTTTACACAAGCATAATATGGGCAAATTTTGCCCCGTATGATGCACATATAAAATCGTACAAATACAATTGTTTTTATCTTGTACTGATTCTCAGTGGCAGCCTGTATTATAGTTCAGAGCTGCATTCACAATTCTGCAGGCTTTAAAGTGGAAATCTCCCAGTGCTCCTTGCTTGCTCAACATCTACACAGAGAGTCTGTGTAGGGATCTGCATTTTTAAGTTTAGTGTTTACACCATGCACTGTATATAAATCTGATGTACGAAAAATGTCCTGTTCCACTACTGTATAGGTTCTAATATATTAATGATGTGTCTGATAAGGGTAAGGACACAGGTAGTCGCCACCAGGTGGCCGGGATGTGGCTGCAACACTGAGCTGACATGTGGTTTAACATCAAATCGTTTAAATTATTATAAATGTTCATGGGGTATTTGCAGGTTAAGGCTGAGTTCACACGGGGCGGATACACTGCGTAATAGCACGTAGTGTATCCGCCATGTGCGCCGCGCGAAATACCGGGCAGTATGATTGGCTGCAGTGGAGGTCACATGGGATAAAGCGTCAACCCAGGAGGCCGGTCCTCTGATGTCATCCAGGACGGCCTCCTGGAATGACGTTTCATCCATGCGACCACCGCTACAGCCTGTGATTGGCTGCAACGGCGGTCACATGGGATAAAGCTTAATCCCAGGAGGATGAAACAGACTACTAGGTAAGTTTAATATATTTTTTGTTTTCTGAGTTGCGTTTTTTGCTGCGGGATCGGTGCGAACCCACCGCAAAAAACGGAGCAACTGCTATTTGATGCGGGATTTACCGCCCATTGTGTTCAATGGGGAAATCCCGCAACAAATAAGCAGCGTTTTTGTAAATACAATTCACATGCTGCGGAATAAAACTCTGCACTGCTGGTCAATTTCTGAGCGTTTTTTTACGCTCAGTATTTACGCACCGTGTGGATGAGATTTGTTTTATCTCATCCACTTTGCTGCTACTGTATTTGCTACGAATTTTCCGCAACGAATTCCGTATTTACGCAACGTGTGAACTGGCCCTAAAACTACTGTTTACCGGCAAAAATGTGCAGACATTAACAAACATTTAAATTCTGCACTGATATGTGGTAAGACTACAGTATCATAGTATCATAGTTTTGTAAGGCCGAATAAAGACAAATGCCCATCCAGTTCAGCCTATTATTCTTCAATGTTGATCCAGAGGAAGGAAAAACCCTGATGAGTCAAAAGCCAATTTCCTCATTTTAGGGAAAAATTCCTTCCTGACTCTAATACAGCAATCGGAATAAATCCCTGGAGCAAGGACCCATCTACAGTAATCTAGTAACCATAACCTGTAATATTATTACACTCACAAAAAGCATCCAGGCCTCTTTTGAACTCTTTCAGTTAATTCCCCACAAAAACTTCCTCTGACAGAGTTACACTTTTCTTACAGTAAAGTGTCACTGCTCTTACAGTAAAGAATCCCCGTTTATGTTTGTGTAGAAACCTTCTATCCTCTAGACGTTGAGGATGTCCCCTTATACTTACAGTCCTCTGAATAAATAGCTTATGATAAAGATCTCTTTTTTTTACCTAAATAACCCCAATTTTGATCATCTTTCTGGGTACTATAGTCCACCCATTACATTTTTTTACTGTAGTTGTCTGCCTTTGAACACACTCAGCTCTCAAGGTCTTTCTTGTGCACTGGTGCCAAAAACTGTATACAATATTCCATGTGTAGTCTTATTAGAGTCTTATAAAGTGGTCGAACTATGTTCTCGTCATGTGCATCTATGCCCCTTTTCATTCACCCCTTGAGTTTATTTGCCTTGGCGGCAGCTGCCTGGCACTGGTTGCTACAGTTATGTCCTTTTCCATGTAAATTTTATCCAGTATTTTCCCATTTAGTATTTAATGGTGACATGTATTTTTCCTTCCTAGGTGCATAAACTTATATTTATCAGTGTTGAAACCACATTTACTACTTCTCTACCCAAGCCTCCAACTTCTCCAGATCCATTGTAATAAAACACTGTCCTCCTTTGTATTATTTACTTTACCTAATTTAGTATCTACGTGTTTCAGACAGTCACTTGTCCTTCCTCATGGTGTGTTGCTTTTAACAGTGAACCAATCTGAGTTTGTACCGTTAATAACCACCCTCCGTTTCTCATTTTATGTACCCACCTTTTATGTGGCGCAGTATCAAATGCTCTTGAAAAATCAAGATATATATATATCCAATAACCCACCCTAGTTGAGTCTAGCGTTTACCTCCTCATAGAAGATGATCAGATTAGTTTGATAGGATCGATCCCTCATAAATCCACGCTGATCTGGAGTTAAACCTTCAGGATAGCAACTCTTAGAAAACCTTCAAACATTTTACCCACAATAGAGGTTAAACTTATAGGCCTATCATTTCCGGCCTCACTTTTTGACCCCTTTTTGAATATTCCTGCTTGGTGTTTTGGCCATGTCTTATTCTAACAAGCTTGTCAACTGTTTCCAATAGCAACCAGCAGAATTATGAATGCAGCTCTGGATTATAAATCAGGCTGTATCTCAGAATCAGTGCAGGATAAATAATGCAATGTTTTTGCAAAGTTGCTCAACTTTTTACAAAGATGATATCTAAGTTGTAAAATGGTGCTCAAAGGTGGACCTACCCTTTAATATTGACTTTTAAAAAAAATCTCTACCGGCCAGGGTCGTAGCTAAAGGAGGCTAGTGAGGTATGTGTTTCTGGTGCTGGGATTCATGGTGGGTACCTATAAGCCATTCTGCATTAGTCAGGGTATGTAGATACAGGGATTGGATCGGAAAACTGAATCTGTGTCCTGGGTGAAGGAAAGCCTAGCTACGACTCTGGTACCAGCCATTGCCAGCATATTTCTGTTCTGGAAATGAGATGTAAATTGTTTCAATGATTCAGTTTGCAGGGTGACATGATTCATAGTATTGTTTTATATTGGGTTGCAGTGGCTGTCATAATTGCCATCATTGAAATACTTTCCAAATAATTTTTTGCTGGACTGGTTTATCAAAGCCTATTATGTGCATTATCTTATTGTATCGAGTCCAGAGTCAGCGCAGCGTCTACCAGTACATTTTAGAGCACTTCATGCTTCCCTCTGCTGACAAGCTTTATGGAGATGCTGATTTCATTTTCCAGCAGGAGTTGGCACCTGCCCACACTGCCAAACGTACCAATACCTGGTGTAATAACCACAGTATCACTGCGCTTGATTGGCCAGCAAATTCGCCTGACCTAAACCCCATAGAGACTATATGGGTTATTGTCAAGAGGAAGATGAGACACCAGACCCAACAATGCAGATGAGCTGAAGGCCTCTATCAAAGCAACCTGGGCTCCCATAACACCTCAGCAGTGCCACAGGCTGATCGCCTCCATGCCACGCCGCATTCATAACACCTCAGCAGTGCCACAGGCTGATCGCCTCCATGCCACACTGCATTCATAACACCTCAGCAGTGCCTCAGGCTGATCGCCTCCATGCCACGCCGCATTGATAACACCTCAGCAGAGCCACAGGCTCATCGCCTCCATGTCACGCCGCATTGATGCAGTAATTCATGTAAAAGGAGCCCCGACCAAGTATTGAGGGCATTTACTGGACATACTTTTTAGTGGGCCAACATTTCGGTATTAAAAATCATTTTTGAAATTGGGCTTATATAATATTCTAATTTTCTGAGACGCTAAATTTTGGGTTTTCATTAACTGTTAGCATAATCATCAACATTAATAGAAAAAAAACGCTGTCAATAGATCACTCTGTGTGTAATGAATCTATAGAATATATGAGTTTCACTTTTTTAATTGAATTACTGAAATAAATTTACTTTTTGATGATATTCTAATTCATTGAGAAGACTAGTATATATATATATATATATTTTTTATTATATGTTTATCTTATTTTGCTTTATATAATAAAATACAATGGCAGCTTTGTATATTACAGAAAAAAATATTGTCCTGTTAATATATTCCACATTAATTTGTATATCTCATGTTTGGTAGCTATGTATATTCGGTTACTGTCTTTCTTGATTATTTTTTTTATGTTGTGGGCTGAAGGACAATGTTTGAAAAGTGCTGAATTAATCTTAAATATGATTGATCTACCATTGATATTATTGTTTCAAACATGAACCATTGTTAAAGAGGTATTCTAATCCGATAATGTTATGGCATATTACTAGTATATGCCATAACATAATGATCGGTGGGGGTTCTAGCTCCCTACAAAGGGTCAGAGGTCTAGTCAATGAGATTGTGTTGTTGTTGTTGTTGTTGTTGTTGTTGTTGTTCCCTGCACAGCGAATAGTCACGAGTGTCGCTGTGCAGGGAAATTCTATGAAGGAGCAGCACGTAACCAGTACTGCTTCTTCATTCTGGGGGTGTCAGAAGTCGGACCCCCATCAATATGCCATTACTTACTATGGTGGGGAAACCCTTTTAACAAAGCTCTCACATAATATATTGTACTGTAAAATATTGACTCCAATAGAATTCTAAAAATGGTTTTACACACATTTTATTTGACAGAAAGTTTAATGTACAGACTTATGTATAAGCACACATGTGCATTTAATAGTCAAATACCACACACAGAGGAAGATTTATGCTAGCTTTCTATCGTAAATGCTTTGGAAAAAATGTCTTCAAGCTGAATCCATATTTATGAAGCCCCTTATCCACTTTTTCTCTACACATAACACATAAAAATGTGTGGGGCTTCAGGGATGCACCGAGCACGACATTTCCTAACATTTTCCCCCACTTTTCTGCTTAGGAAAGTGGTGAAAATCGGCGCTTGGTCCTACCTGACATTGTTTTTTGCCTCTGCCAGATTATTCAACAGGATGTGCCCCATATTGAAGTATCTTTTATAGACTGCACTGAGGGAGAAACTGGTGCACCGTTAATGGCCTCCATTATCTTCATGAAATTATCAATATATTGCTTTTTGATCCAGTAGTCGTATAGAAAAAATATCCTTTATTGCGATCCCAATGGGTATCACAGCGGGAGAATGACTGCACACAAGGCGATTACTGTTTCACGTGGAGCATTCTTCATTTGACCTGGCCTGACGAAGTATGGTCCACGCAGAATGGCTGTTTCCTTGTGTGCAGTTCTACATTTACCTGTGATACCTATTGGGATCGCGTTAAAGGACATTTTTTTCTACATGACTACTGGGTGTGTGCAGCTTCTTTTTACTATATGTATATACAGTTTTGACATTTCCACAATCAAGCTGAGCACCACTCTTGTCATTATCTTCTGTGAGCTAAACTCCCGACCCCTAGATTTGGCGCGCAGTCTATGGAGTAGTGCCAGACACCTTTTTCTCTCATTCTGCTTTTTCTCTTTTCATAGCCAGGACTTCTTGATCTTGGTCATTTTAGCTTTATTACTGTGCTTAATATCTGGACTTTGCCTTGAGGTAGTGTCATCATTGTCGTCATTAGTGAATGATATTGTACTTGTTGGTGGGGAAGGTAGAAAACCTATCTTCTCTGGAGATAGACTTGAAGAAGTCTTTACGACAAACCGTTCTTGTATAGTGTCTTTCAAATGGATAAGCAGGTTATTTTGCTCTGGGTGTAAAACCCTGTGTCTCTTCTTCTTCTTGCTCTTGAATTCACAACAGGTGTTACAGGCAAATGCTAGTATCCGAAACACATAGAGCCACCCTAGGTAATGCAACTCAACAATGTTAAGTATAAAACACCCAAGTCCAACGCCAAACATGAAGTTAAGAAAGACTGTCTTCTCTGTAGCCCTGGAGACAAAGCAATCAGTCTTAGTGGGACACGGGTAAGTATGGCACTGGAAAAGATGAGGAACCTCAAAACCATAAAGATAGTATTGTCCAACTAAGAATGCCATTTCCATAATTGACCTGAGGACTACATGAACAATGTAAATTATATGCATCTTATCAAACACTGGAAGAGGACCTCGGATCGGATCATGAGCAATTTTTGGTGTAAACCTTTCTCCTTTCCTGAATATATCTTTAACTTCTACATGTTCGTCTGCTTCTGGACTCTTCAGAAAATTTTCTCCAATTGATAAACTTTGAAGAAGTTCCATGACATAGGCTCTTTCTAGTTCAGTTTTCTCATCTTTAGCAATTTTATGGAGGACATAGATTATATAAAAGATAGAAGGTGTGGACACCAGAACAATTTGAAATATCCAGAACCTAAGATGTGAAACTGGGGCAAAGCTATCATAGCATACATTGTTGCAACCTGGTTGAAGGGTATTGCAGGTGAATTTAGACTGTTCATCTCCATACATAGCATCTCCCACCAGAGTTACTAAGAGAATTCTGAAAATGAGTAGCATTGTCAGCCATATTTTTCCAATAACTGTTGAGTGGTTCTGGACCTCGGTTAAAAGACGACCTAAAATCGACCAGTCGCCCATTTTTTTTTACCTAAATAGTAAGGAATAATAGAATATTAATTACAATGTGCAAAAATATTTTACTGGAAAAAAGTTGAAGTGTTCCAAAGCAGTCTATAATATAACTCTTGACCTCTAATCTGAGCTATAGAAGAGTGTAGATAGAAAAAGAATAATTAAATGAGATTTCTGGGAATACACATTTATGGCTTATCCTTAGGATAGACCATCAATATATGATCGTTATATTATATGTGTGGATAATTGGGTATGATGGAGGGGGGGATAGTAGATTGTAGAAACAATGGGTTCAATGTGAAGGCCGCAATAATCATAATTGCTTTATTTCTTGATATCACTTAATGATGATGGAGGTCAGAACAGGTTGTGGCCCCATTCCAAGTTTTACTATGGGACCCCATGATCCCTTGCTACAGACGTAAATAAATGTAATGAAAATGGGATTAAATCTCCAAACCCTACAATTTGATTAACCTAGTGACTCTACTTGGTAGGGATGACCTATATAGAGAATAAACTCCTGCAGGGGATTTGGGCAGGAATGTCTTCTCCCTTAAGGCCCCCTGCACACGGCCATAGTCATAATCCCGGTCCATGATTACAGCTACAGACGGCCGTGGACAGTCATCCACATTTGCGGGCCCTGCTCCCATTATAAAGTATGGGAGCACGGTTCGTAAAATCGAAAAAGGATTTTTTGCGGAGTCTTTTTACGGCCTGGACAACTTCCCATAAATATATGGGAAGGTGTCTGTGGGCAATAGAAATGAATGGGTCCGTACTTTGATCTGCAATTACGGTCTGTAATTGTGGATCAAAATTACAGTCGTGTGCATAGGGCCTAAAGAGGTTTTCCCACGATTAACATTTATCACCTATCCAGAGAATAGGTGATTAATGTATGATCTCTGGGGACCCCACCACTGGGACTCCCACCGATTTTTAGAATGGGGTCCTGACCCACATTCTTCCTCACTACACGATCGCAGTGAGGACTGCTGCTCCATTTAATGTCTATTGGGCTGACAGAGACAGCCAAGTACAGCGTTTCAGTTAATCCCGGGCCCCCATTATAGAGATCGATGGGGGTCCCAGTGGTGAGGACCCAGCAATCACACATTTAGCACCAATCAGGGGACAAATATTAATTTGTTAAAGTTATTTAAATTTGTAATATACTTGGTGTTTTATTTCCTCACTATTTTAAGATGTCTGTTGTCAGTGAATGAGAAGCTCCTTGTTTGCATTTAGCCATAGAAAACCTGTAAAGACCTCTCACAGATAAATATTTGCTACATTTGCATCCAGTCTATACAATCATCTGTGTAAACAGCCTGGACTGCACTGGCGTAGCTATAGGGCTCGCAGCGGTCGCAATTACGACCGGGCCCCGAAGCCAGGGGGGCCCTCGACCCCCCGCACCACATCAATAAAAGTTACTATAGTAACTCGGGTCGCGGGCCCCTGTTTCTATAGTAACAGACTCTACTTACCTTCCTGGTTCCGGATCGCAGCGGAGGTCCTGACGTCAAGCGCTGTGCGCCGCGCACAGCATCGAGAGGACAGAACCTCCGCCGCGGCTGAAGAGGAAGGTAAGATTAGCCCTGACTGGTGGGGTCCGACTCCCGGGACCCGCCAATCAGCTGTTTTGAAGGGGCCGCAGCACTCGTACGAGAGTTGCTCCCCTTCATTCCGGTCACACTGTGAATCCATGTCAGCGATTCACAGTGTGAGCGAGTAGTGAAATGAAGGGGAAGCAGCTCTGGTACGAGTGCTGCGGCCCCTTCAAAAAAGCTGATTGGCGGGTCCCGGGAGACGGACCCCGACACATCAGCTATTGATGGCCTATCCTGTGGATAGGCCATCAATGTTTAGGGATTGCACAACCCCTAAGCCTACGATGTAGCAGGCTTAGGAGGCCCATGAGACAGGATCACAGATTGTGTGATCCTGTATGCTGGGCCCTGTATCTAAGCCAATCACATTGTAGGCTTAGATACATGGGTAATGCGTGATCCTGTCTGATGGGCCCTGTATCTAAGCCAATCACATGGTAGGCTTAGATACATGGCCCATGCGTGATCCTGTCTGATGGGCTCTGTATATAAGCTTACCACACTGTAGGTTTAGATACAGGGCCCCAGCACACAGTAATCTTATACTGTATAAGATTACTGTCTGCTGGACACTGTATCTAAGCCTACATTGTGGTAGGCTTAGATACAGGGTCCCACAGACAGTATCACACATGGGCCCTGTATCTAAGCCTAACACATGTGTTACTAATCGTTATTTTTGTGTGTTTTCTTACAGGTTCGGTCGTTGGACTACGGCGGATTCCAGGACTACTTCGATGACGGCTTTTTTTTTTATTATCAATAAAATGGTTAATGAGGGTTGTGTGGGTTTTTTATTTCAATAAAATATTTTTTCTATGTCTTTGTTTTTTTTAAAACTATATTACTACCGCCTTAGTAATGGCCGCCGGCTGATTGACAGCAACCATTGCTAAGGCGGGGCTTAGTGTTAGCCAATGCAGAGGCTAACACTAACCCCCATTATTACCCCGGTACCCACCGCTACCAGGGGTGCTGGGAAGAGCCGGGTACGATCCAGTACCTGACCATCTGTAGTGATGGTCGGCCACTGGGGCGGCCGCATGCTGGTATTATCAGGAGGGGAAAGGCCAGATATAGTGGCCCTTCCCACCCTGGTAATGCTAGCCTGCTGCTGCTTTATTGTATCTGGCTGGTTATGAAAAATGGGGGGGGACCCCACGTCATTTAAAAAAATAAAAATAAAATAATAATTGGAAAGAACGATGTCGGGTCCCCCCCCCCCAATTTTCAGAACCAGCCAGATACAACACAGCAGCAGCAAAAAAACGCCGTCATTGAAGTCCTCGTATCCGAAGTCCAACAACCGAACCTGTAAAAAAACACAAACACACAAAAATAATCAGTAACACATAAGGCTGGGTTCACACGACCTATTTTCAGATGTAAACGAGGCGTATAATGCCTCGTTTTACGTCTGAAAATAAGGCTACAATACGTCGGCAAACATCTGCCCATTCATTTGAATGGGTTTGCCGACGTACTGTGCAGACAACCTGTAATTTACACGTCGTCGTTTGACAGCTGTCAAACGACGACGCGTAAAAATACAGCCTCGTCAAAAGAAGTGTAGGGCACTTCATTCAGACGTAATTTGAGCCGTTCTTCATTGAATTCAATGAAGCACAGCTCAAAATTTACGGCTGTCAGAGAAGCCTCGAAAAATGCGAGGAGGAGCAATTACGGCTGAAACGAGGCAGCTGTTTTCTCCTGAAAACAGTCTGTCATTTCAGACGTAAAAGCCTGCTACCGTGTGAACATACCCTAAAGAAGCAAAATTATTATTCTTACCTTTCCTGGGTCCAACGCTGGAGCCGCAATGTCAGCGAGCTGAGTCCTGCATCTAATCCTATCATGTGTGATACTGTCTGCTGAGCCACTGTATCTAATCCAATCATGTGTGATACTGTCTGCTGAGCGGTGTATCTAATCCTATCATGTGTGATACTGTCTGCTGGGCCACTGTATCTAATCCTATCATATGTGATACTGTCTGCTGAGCCACTGTATCTAATCCAATCATGTGTGATACTGCCTTCTGAGCCACTGTATCTAATCCTATCATGTATGGTACTGTCTGCTGAGCCACTGTATCTAATCCTATCATGTGTGATACTGTCTGCTCAGCCACTGTTTCTAATCCTATCATGTGTGACACTGTCTGCTGAGCCAATGTATCTAATCCTATCTATGGTTCATAGGGTCGTAGTGCTATAGATATGCTATGCTGTCTCCTATACACACATTTTGTTTTGGGCGGACACATATGTATTGGGGCTATTTCCCCTGACATTTTAAGCCCTGAGGGTATGTTCACACGGCAGCGACCGTTACGGCTGAAATTACGGTGCTGTTTTCAGGAGAAAACAGCTCCGTAATTTCAGCCCTAATGAGATGTGCAGGCATCTTTCGCTGCGTCCATTACGGACGTAATTGGAGCTGTTTTTCCATGGAGTCCATGGAACACAGCTCCATTTACGTCTGAAGAAGTGACAGGCACTTCTTTGACGCGGGCGTCTTTTTTACGCGCCGCCTTTTGACAGCGGCGCGTAAAAAAAATGACCGTCGGCACAGAACATCGTAAGACCCATTCAAATGAATGGGCAGATGTTTGCCAACGCTTTTCAGACTCATTTTCGGACATAATTCAATGCTAAAACGCCCGAATTACGTCCGTAAATAGGGTGTGTGAACCCAGCCTTAGTGACGCCCCGGCTGCTAGTGCTGCATTGTTGGGTCACTTCGGAAACCCAGCGATGCAGCTGAAAGCTGCGGACCGTCGGCCATGAGGAGTTTGCGGGGGGGGCCCAATAAGAACTTTTGCATCGGGGCCCATGAGCCTTTAGCTACGCCCCTGCTGGACTGGATACAATTGTAGCAAACCCTCACCAGTTAGGGCCTGTTCACATCTACGTCAGAGGCTCTGTTAGGCGCTTCTATCGGAGTCTGTGTTTTTTACTGGACAAAAAAGCGCAGTATGTGGAGCTATTATGTCCGCCAAAATGTGGGAAACCATGACGGAGATCTGAACTAACCCATTAAAGCCAATGGATTTTGTCAGGGACCGTTGGTTTTTGTCATACAACGGATCCCAAGTTTCTGGTATTTTTGTTATTATGCTCCTATGACAGGAGACATGAGCAGAACAAAGGAACCAGAACGCAGATGTGAACGAGCCCTATAAAAGATTAGGTTTTTATGGCTTTTCAGCCTCTGGATGTAAACAACCTTTTTTTTTTTTGTTGCTATGGGGCACTTTCTCCTGCTTGTATGTTCCTGAATACTTATATTAATGTTGCACTGGCTAATAATCAGCACATTATATGATGGGGTGCTCACTAAACAGTATCTATTGCACGGTGAAGTGGCATTAAATAATGAGTATATATTCGCATCAATCACTAAGTCAGATCACAGTTGTAGCACATGACTAGATGTCTATATGATATGGGTATTAATTATTTGAAGTATTTTGATCAGAATTGTCTTAGGCATGTTGTTCACAAACCAGACATCCTGGAATGTAAAAGATTCTACAATGATGGTTGAGAACGTTTCGATGACAATTAAGATGCCTGATTCAGCCATTAACATGCACATTTAGCTCAAATGATGACAGACATGTCTGATACTGCTTATCCTGGTGGAAACAATATGATTGGCCACAAATTCCAACCTTTCCAATATATGTATATAGATATACACTACCGTTCAAAAGTTTAGGGTCACTTAGAAATTTCCTTATTTTTGCAAGAAAAGCACAGTTTTTTTCAATGAAGATAACATTAAATTAATCAGAAATACACTCTATACATTGTTAATGTGCTAAATGACTATTCTAGCTGCAAACGTCTGGTTTTTAATGCAATATCTACATAGGTGTATAGAGGCCCATTTCCAGCAACCATCACTCCAGTGTTCTAATGGTACATTGTGTTTGCTAACTGTGTTAGAAGGCTAATGGATCATTAGAAAACACTTGAAAACACTTGTGCAATTATGTTAGCACCGCTGTAAACAGTTTTGCTGTTTAGAGGAGCTATAAAACTGACCTTCCTTTAAGCTAGTTGAGAATCTGGAGCATTACATTTGTGGGTTCGATTAAACTCTCAAAATGGCTTGAAAAAGAGAGCTTTCATGTGAAACTCGACAGTCTATTCCTGTTCTTAGAAATGAAGGCTATTCCATGCGAGAAATTTCCAAGAAACTGAAGATTTCCTACAACGGTGTGTACTACTTCCTTCAGAGGACAGCACAAACAGGCTCTAACCACAGTAGAAAGAGAAGTGGGAGGCCCCGCTGCACAACTGAGCAACAAGACAAGTACATTAGAGTCTCTAGTTTGAGAAATAGACGCCTCACAGGTCCTCAACTGGCAGCTTCATTAAATAGTACCCGCAAAACGCCAGTGTCAACGTCTACTGTGAAGAGGCGACTCCGGGATGCTGGCCTTCAGGGCAGAGTGGCAAAGAAAAAGCCATATCTGAGACTGGCTAATAAAAGGAAAAGATTAATATGGGCAAAAGCACACAGACATTGGACAGAGGAAGATTGGAAGAAAGTGTTATGGACAGACGAATCGAAGTTTGAGGTGTTTGGATCACACAGAAGAACATTTGTGAGACGCAGAACAACTGAAAAGATGCTGGAAGAGTGCCTGACGCCATCTGGCAAGCATGGTGGAGGTAATGTGATGGTCTGGGGTTGCTTTGGTGCTGGTAAAGTGGGAGATTTGTACAAGGTAAAAGGGATTTTGAATAAGGAAGGCTATCACTCCATTTTTCAACGCCATGCCATACCCTGTGGACAGCGCTTGATTGGAGCCAATTTCATCCTACAACAGGACAATGACCCAAAGCACACCTCCAAATTATGCAAGAACTATTTAGGGAAGAAGCAGGCAGCTGGTATTCTATCTGTAATGGAGTGGCCAGCGCAGTCACCAGATCTCAACCCCATAGAGCTGTTGTGGGAGCAGCTTGACCGTATGGTACGCAAGAAGTGCCCATCAAGCCAATCCAACTTGTGGGAGGGGCTTCTGGAAGCATGGGGTGAAATTTCTTCCGATTACCTCAGCAAATTAACAGCTAGAATGCCAAAGGTCTGCAATGCTGTAATTGCGGCAAATGGAGCATTCTTTGACGAAAGCAAAGTTTGAAGGAGAAAATTATTATTTCAAATAAAAATCATTATTTATAACCTTGCCAATGTCTTGACTATATTTTCTAGTCATTTTGCAACTCATTTGATAAATATAAGTGTGAGTTTTCATGGAAAACCCAAAATTGTCTGGGTGACCCCAAACTTTTGAACGGTAGTGTATATATACTAGTCTTTCTAAATTAATTAGAATATCATCAAAAAGTTAATTTATTTCACTTCATGCTTCCCTCTGCTGACAAGCTTTATGGTGCGGATTTCATATTCCAGCAGGACTTGGCACCTGCCCACACTGCCAAAAGTACCAATACCTGGTTTAATAACCACAGTATCACTACGCTTGATTGGCCAGCAAACTCGCCTGACCTAAACCCCATAGAGAATCTATAGGGTATTGTCAAGAGGAAGATGAGACACCAGACCCAACAATGCAGACGAGCTGAAGGCCGCTATCAAAGCAACCTGGGCTTCCATAACACCTCAGCAGTGCCACAGGCTGATCGCCTCCATGCCACGCCGCATTGATAACACCTCAGCAGTGCCACAGGCTGATCGCCTCCATGCCACGCCGCATTGATGCAGTAATTCATGCAAAAGGAGCCCCGACCAAGTACTGAGGGCATATACTGTACATACTTTTCAGTAGGCCAACATTTCGGTATTAAAAATAATTTTTGAAATTGGGCTTATATAATATTCTAATTTTCTGAGACACTAAATTTTGGGTTTTCATTAACTGTTAGCCAAAATCTTCAACATTAAAAGAAAAAGATGCTGGAAATAGATCACTCTGTGTGTAATGAATCTATATAATATAGGAGTTTCACGTTTTTAATTGAATTACTGAAATAAATTAACGTTTTGATGATATTCTAATTCATTGAGGACTAGTATATATATATATATATATATATATATATACACGTATATATGTATGTATATATATATATATATATATATATATATATATATATATATATGTGTATAAATATATATACGTGTGTGTGTGTGTGTGTGTGTGTTTATGTGTATATATATATATATATATATATATATCACACCAATATTTATCTAATGTCTATGGGCATTCCCACATTACATTCCTGATACAGCTGCAGATTAAAAACTAGTTGTCAGTAAACCAGGTAGAATGATGTGATGTGGGCACCTCCATATGAAGAATGTTATCAACGCATAGTAATTGTGAATGGCCCAACACAGAACAGGTGTCCTATCTCACCAATACCGTATATATCCTAATCTGTCATTATACTGAATATTCACGCTCACCATTTATATTGCTCATTGTCCATCATATATTAAAATTCAGGAAACATAAACACCTGGCAGTGACCGGTAGAGTAATAGTTAAAATTCCAAATTCTTTACATTGATAGAGAATTGAGTACACTAGTTGTTTTGGTAGTTATGTTTTTACTTTGTTTTAATTGTTGAGCTTCAGTTATTGCCCCTCTGTTACTGTGAAAATGTATAACGCTAATAAGTACGTTTTATTATTCATAAATTATATTTTCCTATGGCTTGTGCATGGATTGTCCCTTTATACAAGTTTGCGTTGTTTTCACCCCCTACAGGAAGTAAGTGCAAACAATACTATTGAAGGGTGAGAAATGTCACACACTTACCGTATTGTGCGTGTCCTCGTGAATAGAAGGCTCTCATAGGTGACCGTCACATCGTGTGGCTCCAGGTTAGATCAGTCTGGGTATGCTGGACTGTCTCTCTGGGCCACTGTTTGGAGAATAGGCTGACAGCACACATCCAAATTGTTTAGCACACACGCTCATTGTACACCATAGGAGGACAAAAAGGTTTAATTTACAGTGAGTGACAAAGACACAAGTGTGACATGGGGTCATTACCTCTTTTGCAGCTATTCTGCAACTCAGCACAACAGAACATTCCAGATAAAGGCAATGAGAAGAAGTGGATGCGCTATTTGCCTCAGACCTGACACTGGATCTGAGGTGCAGGTATTTCACTGGGGCAGGCAACTTACACTCTTATATTAATACTATATAGGAAACTAATTCAAGTTCAATTGTTAAATGAAGAAATTAGAGAATTAGGTGAAAGCAGATAAAGGCAATGAAAAGAAGTGGATGCGCTATTTGCCTCAGATCTGAGTCGACTGCGCTATTTTCGTCCAAAAAAACGGAAACCTTATGGAACGGAGAAAACGTAAACCATTGAAATCAATGGTAATGCAAATGGAAAGCTATTGTTTCCATTCATGGGTTCCCCTGACGGAACCCATGAACTGAACCTTGACGCAGGTGTGAACAGGCCGTAATTCAGCATTTGAGACCCTACTTTTAACTTTTCCCAGGGCCACACTTTGTCTAAAATCCCACGCCTGTGCAGTATTCGATTCTGCATACACAGGAGCTCATTCTCTGCCACTCCAAGTGTCATCTGCCACGCCAAGTGTCATCTGCGCCAAGAGTCTTCTTTGCCACGTGTCATCTATACCAAGGAGTCTGCTACGCCAAAGTGACTGCTAGGCCATGTGTCTGTCAGAACTTCTATACAGGTACTCTTGTTTCATTGACTGTAGTTTGGCCAGCTGCTTCTCCACTACGGCGGAGCGGACTAGTGGGTCCGCATACCCCCAGGGTCGTGACAGTATGCTCAGTAAGTTGATGCTTCTTCCATTGATGCTGGAGCACTTCTGTTTAAAAAAAACACCAAGGGTAAGGGTAAGGCAGTGGTTTGTGACGTATTCTTCAAACTGTTCTCTCCTGCAGAGTGCAACTACTCCATTGGCGATCGGGAGTTACTGGCCGTTAAGTTGGCCTTGGAGGAATGGAGACATCTGCTGGAGGGCGCTATTCACCCCATCATCATCCATACGGACCACAAGAATCTCACGTACCTTCAGTCTGCGCAACGATTAAATCCTCGTCAAGCTAGGTGGTCGCTGTTTTTTGCTCGATTCCAGTTCCTGCTCCTCTTCCGCCCTGCAGATAAAAATGTAAGGGTCGATGCTCTATCTCGGTCATTTGAAACGGATGACTCTGAGGAGGCTCCCCAATATATCATAAATCCTTCCAGGATTATTGCCGTATTGCCAGACAGGGAGAGGATTCTCCTCTGGGGATACAATTACAAACTGGCTGGACACTCTGGTGTCTGTAAGACATGGGACTTTATATCTCGTCAATACTGGTGGCCCACACTTCTTAGGGATGTTGTGGACTATGTTGCTACTTGTACCAATTGTGCCCAAGACAAGTCCTCTCATTCCAAGCCTGATGGACCTTGGCAACACATTGCCATGTATTTTATCACCGACCTTCCTCCTTCTGCAGGTTGCACTACTGTCTGTGTCGTGGTGGATCGCTTTTCTATGGTGGCACATTTCATCCCACTAACTGGCCTTCCTTCTGCTCCTCGTGTGGCAAATCTATTTATACAGCATATCTTTGATCTGCACAGACTGCCCTTCCATATCGTGTCTGATCGGGGTGTACAATTTACTTCAAAATTCTGATGAGCCCTCTGTAAATTTCATGATGTGAAATTTTACTTTTCTTCTGCTTATCACCCATAATCTAACGGCCAAGTTGAAAGGATTAATCAAATACTGGAAAATTATCTTCGTCATTTTATTTCTGTTCTACATGACAACAACTTCTTCCTTGGGCCGAGTTCTCCTACAACAATCACACGAGTGAATATACTACCTCTTCCCCGTTCTTCATCGTATACAGCCAACATCCATGTGTTCCTCTTCCTGTGCCTGCTACATCTCAACTACCTGCAGCTAACTCTTCATTTGGAGACTTTCTTCATATCTGGCAGCAAACCATGTCCTCCATCCTACAGGCGGTAGACCGCATGAAGAAAAATGCTGATAGAATAAGCCCTCCTCAGTTTTTTCCTGGAGCCAAAGTCTGGTTATCATTGGAGAATATTAGTTTGAAAATCCCCTCTTACAAATTTGCCCCCAGATTTCTTGGCCCTTTTGAAGTTCTCCAACAAACCAATCATGTACCACATAGGCTACGGCTGCCTCCAACCCTCAAAATTCCAAACTTCTCCCATGTATCCCTCCTAAAGTCAGTGGTTCTGAATTGCTACAGCAAATCGCCTGGTCCTGTAACTTCCCCAAGTTGTGCTTCTGACATCTTCTAAGTCAAGGGGATTCTGATCTATAAGAGGGTAAGAGTAAAAATGTTCTACCTGGTTGACTGGAAGGGGTTTGGTCCTGAGGAGTGATCATGGGAACCCGAAAAGAACATTGGTACTTCTGCACTCATCAAGAGGTACCTTCTGCTTTCTGGTCATAAGAAGAGGGGGCGTAAAGGGGGGGTACTGTAGCGCTGGCGGCCGCCGTTTGCCACCATACGGCTTCTTCTAGTGGACGCCAGTATCTATTACCTTCCTCCCCGGGGACGCCGGCATGTACTGCCCCTGTTTGTGCCTCGCTCCCGTAGGGTGCGCGTGTGCTCTGGTGACCTCAGCACATGCGCTCAGGTGACCTCGTAAAGGGCCAGCACGCACCACTATAGTCTTCTTTAGCCGATCCCTTTTCTCCCTGTCCTTTTTAAGTCCGTCCTGCCCTCCATCCTGTGCCTGAGTGTTGTTGTGTCTACCCATGTTCGTTTAGCAAATGGTCCCTTAGCTGTATCCTATTAATTCTCTGCCATGCCAAGTGTCATCTGCCACGCCAAGTGTCTTCTGTGCCATGTGTCATCTGTACCAAGGAGTCTGCTATGCCAAAGTGTCTGCTACACCAAGTGTTTGTCAGAACTACTATACAGGTACTCTAGTTCAAAAGACTTTCATTGACTGTAGTTTGGCCAGCAGCTACTCTGCTACGGCAGAGCAGCCTAGTGGGTCCACATGCCCCCAGAGTCGTGACACTATGGCCGCCTTACTTGACAACTCCCAAACCCTCTCAAATACATTGTTTTATTTTTACATGCTTTTCCAGAATTTCTGCACCTTTTCTCATGCGGCCATGTGTTTACATGGCTCTGTTCCAGTCTGTGGATGCTTCCGGCTCTGCTCCCAGCATGCTGTGCATCTTTCCCAGATGTTGTGCGCCAGGATCGCAGGCAGCTGCAGAACCGCCCGGTACACCCCTCTGTTCGTTGTAAATCCCACCCATTCCACATCCGTTACCATCTTAGTGCTCACAGTACATTTATTCTACATAGAGATTAGAATATAATAAGACATCCTATAATTAAAACTATGAGCAGGGATTGGACAATTTATAGGCATGCACAGTGCAAATCCTTAGGATTCAAACCTAATGTGAGGGCAACGCAGGCGCACTAGAGGCTGCTGTACTGAACACTCGTGGAACAAAGAGACTTTCTTTAAACCGTGCATGCTCCAGGAGGATGACAGCTCGCCACGAACAACCCAATGAACGGACGTCAGTGATGATTCGTTCAGGGAACCTGAAGATGCATTCATCCGGACGAATCCTTCAGGGGTGAACGGTTGTGATGTCATCAGAAGTCCGAATTTCAGAGAGGGTCAGAGTGCCGAACAGGAGAATACAGCATATTCTTAAACAGGAGTAAATGGAAAAGTAGTTTCAATTAGGTATTGTGTTTTGATAGGCAGTAATAAATCAGTACTGGAAACCCCCTTTAAATAATATCTTGAATTCTTTTAAAAATATTCTGCAGTTTAGCAGAAATTACCAAATTTATCTCATATATTTTATCTTGGCACTTATCAATAGTGTATAAGTTACACATTACAAAGAAAAAACAAAATTGTCATGAACAAATACACAGTAAACAGTGAGGTCCCTTTTCTTCCCAAACCTTTGATTGTCCTGACGCTCCTGAGCTCCTATTGGCTGCAGACTGCCTCAGTCTGCCAGGCCGGGCGACGCCCGAGCGAGTAACTCTCGATGTCCTGGAGACCGAGGGCAGAGAGTACGTGACAGTACCCCCCCTTTTACGAGGGGCCACTGGACCCTCAACCCCCGAACCAGGTTTATTCGGAAACTTTTTATGAAAGTTTTTTATAAGGGTCCGAGCGTGAATATCTCGGACTGGGACCCAAGTCCTCTCCTCTAGAGCATATCCTTTCCAATGGACTAGGTACTGGATAGACCCCTTAACCTTTCTATTGTCCAGCAACCTGGCCACCTCGAACTCCTGTCCCTCGGGTGTCAATACTGGGACGGGGGGTTTCCCTATCGGAAGGATGGGGGAACAAATCTTTTCAGAAGGGAGGAATGAAACACATCGTGGATGCGGAAGGAGGGGGGCAATTTTAAGAAGAAGGAGACCGGGTTGATCCTCTCCATAACTTCATAAAGACCGATGTACCTGGGGGCGTACTTTCTGGAGGGTACCATAAGGCGGAGGTTCTTGGAAGATAACCAAACCCGATCTCCCACCAAGAAATCAGGATTAGCCGAACGCCTTTTACTGTCTTGAAGCCGCTGGTGGTCCTGGGCTGCCCTGAGATTACTCTGGACCTGGGTTATCTGATACACATGGGGAAAATGAAGAAAAACGGGGATTAAATCCATAATTAGCAAAGAATGGAGAAACTCCTGACGATGTGCTGATGTGATTATTGAGGGCAAATTCCGCAAGCGCCAAAAACCTGAACCATTTATTCTGAGCGTCAGCCATGAAACATCTGAGATACTGTTCCAGAGACTGATTGGTCCTCTCAGTCTGGCCATTAGTTTCTGGATGGAAGGCCGATGAAAAGGACAAGTCTAGTCCTAACTGCTTGCAGAACGCCCTCCAAAACAACTATACAAATTGGACCCCCCTGTCAGAAACGATGTTAACAGGTACCCCGTGCAAACGTAAAATCTGTTTAATAAAGAGGTTAACTAGCTCTTTAGCATTGGGCAATTTCTTCAGGGGAATGAAGTGGGCCATTTTACTAAACCGGCCTACCACTACCCAGATCACCGACCTGCCCTAGGACGAAGGGAGATCGGTGATAAAATCCATGGCTAGGTGGGTCCAGGGTCCTTGGGGCACCGGCAAAGGACACAGCAAGCCTGCAGGTCGGGATCTGGGACTTTTAGACCGGGCGCAGGTCTCACATGAGACCACGTAGGTTCGGACATCCCGTAGCAGCCCTGGCCACCAGAAACCACGGGTGACAAGGTCCCTAGTACCAGAGATGCCTGGGTGACCTGACAGGACTGAGTCATCACACTCCTGGAGGAGCCTCAGCTAGAGGTGTAGGGGTACAAACAATTTGCCCTCTTAAGTCCTGGGTGGCCGTGATCTCTGTGGTCAGGTCAGAATCTACGGTTGCCACTACCGCACCAGGAAGCAATACTCCTTCGGGTTTGGTCTCAGGCGGAGCGTGGCCAGAAAACTGCGGGACAGAGCATCCGCTTTAATATTGTTTGAACCAGGCCCGTAGGTAACAACAAAGTTGGATCTGGTAAAAAAAATAGAGCCCATCTAGCCTGTCTATGGTTGAGTCTCTTGGCTGATTCTAGAAAGACCACATTTTTATGGTCAGTGAGGACCGTGACCCTATGTCTTGCCCCTTCGAGAAAATGGCGCCATTCCTCCAAAGCCCATTTGATGGCCAGCAGTTTCCGATTACCCACATCGTAATTTTGCTCAGTGGGAGAGAACTAAACACAGAAGTCACAGGGTCGGAGGTGAGTGTGAGAAGTAGGACCCTGAGACAATACTGCTCCCACACCCACCTCAGAAGCATACACCTCCACAATAAAGGGTTGAGTTTGATCCGGTTGGATTAGTACCAGGGCGGAGAAAAAGCACCCCTTAAGGAGCTCGAAGGCTTGGACTGCCTCCAGAGACCAGTGGAGGAGATCCGCAAATTTACGGGTGAGGTCGGTAAGGGGTTTGGTGATTACTGAAAAATTTGGGATAAAACGTCTGTAATGATTTGCGAACCCTAAAAACCTTTGGAGGGCTTTCAGGGAAGCAGGCCGAACCCAGTCAGATACCGACTGGACCTTGGCAGGATCCATGCGGAAATCCTCAGGGGTAAGGATGTGTCCCAAGAAAGGCATCTCTTGAGTACCAAAACTACATTTTTCAAATTTAGCGAACAAATTATTCTCCCTGAGAATATGGAGGACAGTCCTGACATGTTTGACGTGCGAGTCCCAGCCTTTGGAAAACACCAAAATGTCATCTAAGTATACCATCAAGAAGAGCCCCAGATAGTCTCCAAAAATATAATTTACGAAAGTCTGGAACACAGCTGGCGCATGACATAGACCAAAGGGCATCACCAGGTACTCAATGTGCAATTCGGGGTTGTTAAAGGCAGTCTTCCACTCATCCCCCTTACGAACTCTAATCAGGTTATAGGCCCTCTGCAGGTCAAACTTAGAGTACCATTGGGCCCCCTGAACCTGATTAAAGAGATCGGGGATTAGCGGAAGTGGGTGTTGGTTCTTTATGGTAATATTGTTAAGCTGACGGTAGTTGATACAGGGTCGGAGCCCCCCGTCTTTCTTCCCCACAAAGAAGAAACCAGCACCTACAGGTGGTGAGGAGAGGTGGATGTACCCCTTGGCCTGGCTCTCCTGGATATACTCCCTCATTGTTTCACGCTCATAGCAAGATAGATTAAAGATTATACCTTTGGGGAGCTTGGCTCCAGGTACCAGGTCGATTGCGCAATCGTGTACTCGATGAGGAGGTAACTCTTCAGAGGCTTTTTTTGAAAAGACGTCACTGAAGTCCTGAATATATTCAGGAAAAGTGTTCCCCTCCTCAACGAGACTGACCCTTAAGGTGGACATACAAGATGACAAATACTTCTTACCCCAAGTAACAAGTTACCCCATCACCCAATCTAAGATGGGGTTATGCTTGCGCAACCAAGGGAGACCTAATACAATTTTGGTGGATAGCCCCTTAAAGAGGCTCTGTCACCAGATTTTGCAACCGCTATCTGCTATTGCAGCAGATCGGCGCTGCAATGTAGATTACAGTAACGTTTTTATTTTAAAAAAACGAGCATTTTTGGCCAAGTTATGACCATTTTCGTATTTATGCAAATGAGGCTTGCAAAAGTACAACTGGGCGTGTTGAAAAGTAAAAGTACAACTGGGCGTGTATTATGTGTGTACATCGGGGCGTGTTTACTACTTTTACTAGCTGGGCGTTGTGTATAGAAGTATCATTCACTTCTCTTCAGAACGCCCAGCTTCTGGCAGTGCAGATCTGTGACGTCACTTACAGGTCCTGCATCGTGTCGGCACCAGAGGCTACAGTTGATTCTGCAGCAGCATCAGCATTTGTAGGTAAGTAGCTACATCGACTTACCTGCATACGCCGATGCTGCTGCAGAATCATCTGTAGCCTCTGGTGCCGGTGTGTCCTCGCTCGTCTGACACGATGCAGGACCTGTGAGTGACGACACAGCGTGATCTCTGGAGAACACGGCTGTGTCTGCACTGCCAGAAGCTGGGCGTTCTGAAGAGAAGTGGATGATACTTCTATACACAACGCCCAGCTAGTAAAAGTAGTAAACACGCCCCGATGTACGCACATAATACACGCCCAGTTGTACTTTTGCAAGCCTCATTTGCATAAATACGAAAATGGTCATAACTTGGCCAAAAATGCTCGTTTTTTAAAAATAAAAACGTTACTGTAATCTACATTGCAGCGCCTATCTGCTGCAATAGCAGATAGGGGTTGCAAAATCTGGTGACAGAGCCTCTTTAAGGACAAACATAGTACATTCCTCCAAGTGAATTGAACCAATCTTTAAAGAGGCTCTGTCACCAGATTTTGCAACCCCTATCTGCTATTGCAGCAGATAGGCGCTGCAATGTAGATTACAGTAACGTTTTTATTTTTAAAAAACAAGCATTTTTGGCCAAGTTATGGCCATTTTTGTATTTATGCAAATGAGGCTTGCAAAAGTACAACTGGGCGTGTTGAAAAGTAAAAGTACAAGTGGGCGTGTATTATGTGCGTACATCGGGCGTGTTTACTTCTTTTACTAGCTGGGCGTTCTGATGAGAAGTATCATCCACTTCTCTTCAGAACGCCCAGCTTCTGGCAGTGCAGATCTGTGACGTCACTCACAGGTCCTGCATCGTGTCGGCCACATCGGCACCAGAGGCTACAGTTGATTCTGCAGCAGCATCAGCGTTTGCAGGTAAGTAGCTACATCGATTTACCTGCAAACGCCGATGCTGCTGCAGAATCATCTGTAGCCTCTGGTGCCGGTTCGTCTGACATGATGCAGGACCTTGGGGAAGTGACGTCACAGCGTGATCTCTCGAGAACACGGCTGTGTCTGCACTGCCAGAAGCTAGGCGTTCTGAAGAGAAGTGGATGATACTTCTCGTCAGAAAGCCCAGCTAGTAAAAGAAGTAAAAACGCCCCGATGTACGCACATAATACACGCCCAGTTGTACTTTCACTTTTCAACACGCCCAGTTGTACTTTTGCAAGCCTCATTTGCATAAATACAAAAATGGTCATAACTTGGCCAAAAATGCTCGTTTTTTAAAAATAAAAACGTTACTGTAATCTACATTGCAGCGCCTATCTGCTGCAATAGCAGATAGGGGTTGCAAAATCTGGTGACAGAGCCTCTTTAAACAAAACACAGGGGTAGACTGGAAAATGTGCCCACAAGCTAACGGGGAGGAGTCTACCCCTACCAGGTGAATAGGAACAGACAAATCAATAAGGGGTAAACCAATCGACAAAGCAAAACTGTGGGAAATAAAATTGGCAACGGACCCTGAGTCCACAAATGCAGAACCTATCCCAGTTTTGCCCAAAAATGACACCTAGGCTGGCAACAAGACCTTATTAAAACGAATGGGAAATACCTGTGCGCCCAAGTGACCTTCCCGATGACCACTTATGCGCGGAAGCTTTCCAGAGTCTTCTTTTTTGCGTCTGGGACAGGCGCTGAGTAGATGGTCCGCGTCTCCACAGTAGAAGCATAAGGCATTTTTGCGGCGGAACTCCCTGCAATCTTTCGGATCTCCTGTGATCCCTATCTCAATCTGTTCCTTCTGGTATTCAGCTGAAGAAGATGGCACTGGGACAGCTCGAGACCTAGGAGGATCGACTGCAGTAGGAGGACCGGACCGTTCCTGCTGACGCACCCGAATGTGTCGGTCGAGACGGACAGCGAGATTCCTGAGCTGATCTAGGGAGTCGGGTGGGGGAGGTAACCTACTGGCAGGTCTTTCAGGGCATCAGTCAGTCCTAGCCTGAAGTGGTACTTCAGGGCTGAGTCACCCCAGGTAGATTGCACAGACCACTTCTTAAACTTAGAGCAGTACTCCTCTACCGGCCTCTACCCTGACGAAGTCCCCTTGAGTTTCAGTGAATGCTGTCCTGTCGGGTTCGTCATAGATATGTCCCAGGGAGGAAAAGAAAGCGTCAACAAAGGAGTGTTGAGGACTAGTGGGCGATAAGGAAAATGCCCAATCCTGGGGGTCCCCCAGTAGACAGGATATGATGATCCCCACACGTTGAGACACAGAGCCAGAAGAATGGGGCTGTAACTGAAAATAAAGCATGCAGCTCTCACGAAAAGATGCAAAAAATTTTTTTATCGCCAGAGAAACGATCGGGTAACTGGATTTGGGTTTCCAGCATGGGTGCAGGAGGGTAGGCTGCCACGGGTAACACAGGGGCGGCCACCTGCGGGGCATGCTCCTATTGGTAGACTCTCTGGGCCAGATCCTGCACCAATTGGGTGAAACCCTGCATTTGCTCTGTTAACACTACCAAAGGGTCCATGGCAAACAAAGCCAGACAACAGGGAAGAGCAGGTAAAAGGTCTGTAATTCTGTCATGAACAGTGAGGTCCCTGTTCTTCCCAAACCTCTGTGCCTAACTACTTGTACGACCCGACCTAAACGACGGCGCACAACTGGGCGGCGTTCCCTATACTGGTAGAAGTGAAACTGACAAACAGATAAGACAGAGACAGTACGAAATAACAAAGGGTCACCTGGGAAGTACACGGAGGGAGAGGCAGGGCAATTGCGTCGCGGACAAGTCCGGGTGCAAAAGGCGGAGTCAGGCAGACAGGGTCAAACCGGGAGAGTGCGGGAAAAACAAAAGACAGAAGGCAAAGAAAAGTCAGGAGTCCAGCTGAGGTCAGGTCACAAGAAGTCAAAGAGCAAGTCGCTCAGGGTGCTTTCCCTTGTTTCAGAGTCTGAAACAAGGGAAAGCACCAGGCAAGGAAACTCTAATTACAGACAAAGGCCAACTATACCAGGCTGAACTAAATAAGGAGAGGACGGGAGCTCAGGAACATCAGCCAGGCTTTGATTGGCCTGACGCTCCTGTGCTCCTACTGGCTGCAGACTGCCTCAGTCTGCCAGGGCGGGCGACACCCGAGCGAGTAACTCTCGATGTCCTGGAGACCGAGGGAGCCGCAGGCAAAGAGTACGTTTTTAATTTTTAATTTAGCATAATCTCATGTCACTCCAGGATATGTTGTTTTGCTTGGATCGTTAAAGTGAAGCTAAAGTTTAAAGCCACTTATAAATATATGAGGAAACTGTCTTATGAGCAATTCCTTGGCATAATGTTATCAGAATCTCCACTTTTATATACAGAGGTAATTCCAGGACAGATTTATAGGGATGACAAATGAGGCAATTAACCTGCGGCCTCTGCCAACCCCTGTTACCAAACCAAACAATTGAACATTCTCAATCAAAAAAGTTTATTAAGGATTATCCTTGGCTCAGCTTTTCAGTCTCTGTTAGGGACAGCGTGCTACCGTCGGATTGGGGTTTCCTTCGGCCCACCAGGGGAGATAATTCTGAGGGCTCACCCTTCATCTATACAGAAAATGCACATGTCCACTTTTAATTTGATCACAGTCGTTGTTATCATTGTACACACAGGATATATCATCAATAAGGTCTAATAGGAAATTTGTGAATCCTCCCATAAGAAATGGACCCTAGTGGCTTCAAACTCAGCTTCCAAATGGGGCTGTCTTTTGCTAGACTTTTAAGGCCCATTATTGTGTCAGACCCAGAACCCACCTATGGTGGGCCAGCCTGACCCTGGGTGCTACCCACACCACTCTCTGGGATTGAGTGTAGTTAGTGATGTCATATACCTCTTAATAAGATGGAAAAATACAACACCATCATCATGATGACATGAATAGGAGTAATTAAACATCCATTTATACATATATTTTGTGGTTCCTTTCTTCCTCACAATGTTTTGCCTAGTTCCTCCACCAACAATGCGCTGGCCCTGGGTAATTCTGATATTGAAACTATTGTTGCCCTATAGGTGCCATCAACAGAACATGAGGCAGATTAAGTAGATATTGTTGTGGTTGGTAGGGAGCCAGGTTCTACGTATAAATACCTATAGAGCCTTGGGCTAAATTTGGTGTGGTCCATCCCTATATATCCCTAGTGTCAATAGGTTTAACTCTCAAGATTATATTTCGCTAGTAAGAAAAAAAAAGAAGATATACTGGATATATGAATTGTAATGAATAAGATCGTGGTACAGAGTTAATTTTTTATAGGGAAATGATCAAACTCACTATGTAAATTCAAGAACAAACTGGCCACAATAGCCCAAGGATATTGATTTGCCTAGTGTGTGTAAATCTCTGAGAGGCTGGTAGTAGACATTTTCTTTTTTCAGCCTATGGAACTATATATGTGAAATGTATGATATAATAGAACAGTAATTTCTATATCCCCTTATACTTATATAGAACTGACATATTTATTGTGGTGTACACAAAATGTATTCTCTTAATGCTGCCTGGGGCTTAAAATGCCTAAGTCATGGGAAGCCAATGAGCCAGAGAGTTTTGGGGAATAATATAGGTATAACATGCAAACCCAAGATCTGCAAATAACCCAGGACCCCAGATCCATAAATATTGAATCTTTCATTGGACCAATTTATCAGTGAATTCGATTAAAATGTATATAAATAAACAACAACGTCAGCCATGTTTCTTATATATATATTTTTTTATTTCTGTTAAACTGCAAAGAGTTTGACACACGTATCGGTGGTTCGGTAGAGCTGCGCTTGGATGGACAGTGCTGTGGTAAGGAACACTGAACACTTTCATGCTGTGCATTTGTTCGCTGAGGTTTTTGTGTAGTAAAAACAAGACTTGTTTCTCCCTGAGAAGGATGACAGTGCCCATATGTTCCCACCTTAGATAAAAGCATGTTCTGGATAATTTTTATTATTGGGGAGAGAGAGGGCTTGTACTATTTTAAGAGTCTGTAGTTGGGTCGTCAACTGGTGACACAATGAAACTCACTAAGTCTTGGGTGTAAAGAAATAACCTATTTTTGTAATACAAGAGTCTATAGATGTTTGCTGTTCCTTAACAAAACCTCTCTTTTTTTAGCATAGCCTTATATTCCCTTATTTTTAGCAGTCAATAGATGGTCACACTGCATGACCTGATTGTACGGGGCAGATCATAATATCCATGAAATAAAAGACTATGCATGAGTTTCGTTACTAGCAAATAACCAGCTCTTGAAAATCCAGAATAGGGTAGAAAAATTGGTTTACCAACATCTCCACTTTTCCCTTTACTGGTAAAGCAATGCTTAGAAGCCTTCATGTAGACAGAGGAAAAGCCTGCTGAGTGACTGAGTTATCCCATTATATACAGCAGACGCAGCAGTAGTAGAGAATTAGTGGAGTAGCAGCTTTAAGAACATGAAGATTTAAAGAGCTGAAATTTTCTATTATTAATGGCACTTAAACTCTTACAAAGCCTGAAAAAACCCTCAATAAATAAATGACCTTGTAGACGAACAAATAAAGCAATAGTCGTCTCTCTCCCATCAATAAACAGAGAATGGTTTAAAGATTAAAAAGAAACAAGTCCCTTTCTTCTGTCAGTCAGGCTACGTGTCTTATCCTCAATGCCTCTTTATTTTCCAACTTCAAAATGTCCTCTCTTGTACCACTGCATGTCCTTTACTCGGCGGACAGACTGAATCTGGGGCTGGTTGGCTCCCCAGTTGTTCCAGTGCTTATATTGTCCAAATTCCATTAGGTACTGATACCCTCTGTAACCAGGGTATTGGTATCCAACCCATCTAGGCAAATATATAAAAAAAATTGGTGATTAGAAGCATTCTAAAATTACTGGATGATAATAATAATAAAGTAGCTTGACAGAATTACTTCCAATATAAAGAATAGAAAGTCAGTCCCTAGATTAAAATGTCCAATATAAGTTCTTGATGATACATAGTTATCCATAATAATTCATAGGGAAGATTGAGCTCACTACCACTGCTCCACCAGCTTGACCAAACACTTGAGCAGAAAAAAGTAGTGTTTCTAGTGTTGTAGAGTAAGATGGTTAGATCTATAGAGATGACAGCAGTACAACAGCAGAAGACTTGCATGAATTAAGACTAATATCTATTGTACTTATCCTAGATACTCAGCTGATCCTCTATAGTGGTGAAGGGTCAGTCTGTTACTGTATATAATTAGACATTTTAGAAAATTAAAAAATCAATAGGTAAACTATTAGTTTAGATAAGTCTTTAGTTACAATGTACTATTGTGTGTATATGTACAGTTAGGTCCAAAATTACAGTGACACAGGTTTTGGCATTTTAGCTGTTTACCAAAACATATTGAATATATAGTTATATAATCAGTATGTGCTTAAAGTGCAGACTCTCAGCTTTAATTTGAAGGTATTCACATCCTAATTTGAGGAAGGGTTTAGGAATTACAGCTCTTTAATATGGGACCAAAGGTAATTGGACAATTATCTCAAAAGCTATTTAATGGGCTGCATGGGCTATTCCCTCATTAAGCCATCATCAATTAAGCAGGTAAAAGGTCCAGAGTTGATTCCAGGTGTGGCATTTTCATTTGTAAGCTGTTGCTGTGAACCCACAACATGAGTCACCTGACTAAAATATTTAACCTCTCTCTTTCCTCTGGTATCTTTCCCTCCGCTTTTAAACATGCCATTATAAACCCATTATTGAAAAAACCAACTCTTTACCCATCCAGCGCTGCCAACTACCGACCAGTCTCTAATCTGCCCTTCATCTCCAAACTCCTGGAACGCTTGGTCTACTCTCGCCTTATCCGCTATCTCTCTGTCAACTCCATTCTTGACCCTTTACAATCTGGTTTCCGCACTCTACACTCCACAGAAACTGCCCTTACTAAAGTCTCAAATGATCTCTTGGCGGCTAAATCGGACGGTAAATCCTCTCTCCTGATTCTTTTGGATCTCTCTGCAGCCTTTGACACTGTAGACCACAAACTCCTACTTAACATGCTCCACTCTATTGGCCTCCAGGACGCGGCTCTCTCTTGGTTTTCCTCCTATCTCTCTGACCACTCGTTCAGTGTGTCATTTGCTGGTTCCACTTCTTCTCCTCTTCCCCTTGATATCGGGGTTCCTCAGGGATCAGTCCTAGGTCCGCTGCTCTTTTCTCTCTACACAGCTCCTATTGGACAAACCATCAGCAGATTTGGCTTCCAGTACCATCTCTACGCTGATGACACCCAATTATATACCTCTTCCCGTGACATCACCCCTGCTCTAATACAGAACACCAGTGATTGTCTGTCCGCTGTCTCTAACATCATGTCCTCTCTCTATCTGAAACTGAATCTTTCTAAAACTGAGCTCCTTGTGTTCCCACCATCTACTAACCTCCCTAAACCTGATGTCTCCATCTCTGTGTGTGGCACTATCATCACTCCTAAGCAGCACGCCCGCTGTCTCGGGGTTATTTTTGACTCAGATCTTTCCTTTACTCCTCACATACAATCACTTTCACGCTCCTGTAATTTTCACCTCAAAAACATCTCCAGAATCCGCTCTTTTCTTACGGAGGAAACTGCCAAAACTCTCATTGTTGCTCTGATTCACTCTCGTCTTGACTACTGTAACTCATTACTAGTCGGTCTTCCCCTCACTAAACTCTCCCCTCTCCAATCTATCCTCAATCTAGCAGCCAGGCTCATCTTTATGACCAACCGATACACCAACGCCTCTAATCTGTGCCAGTCACTGCACTGGTTGCCCATCCCCTTTCGAATAAAATTCAAACTTATTACTCTCACCCACAAAGCTCTCCACAGTGCTGCACCTCCTTACATCTCCTCCCTCATCTCTGTCTACCACCCTACTCGGGCTCTACGTTCTGCCAACGACAATAGATTAAAATCCTCCATAATCCGAACCTCCCACTACCGTCTCCAGGATTTCTCTCGTGCTGCACCAGTCCTCTAGGATGTGCTACCCCAGACAATCAGATTAATTCCCAATATCCACAGTTTTAAACGTGCCCTGAAAACACATCTATTTAGACAGGCCTATAACATTCCCTAATCTGACTCATTTCCATGGCCCTCCTTTTAGATTAGTCATCAGAATAAGATTCCCTCACACTCCTTCTCTTCATGTCCGTCATACACGGATACTGGCTGGTGACCGGCTCATGCAGCTTTATGTTACCACCGCATGTGTATAAAAATGGCCTGACCATTGTACAGAACAAACACTGTTACACTTTGTGTCTCCCTTATTTCCTCATAGATTGTAAGCTCTTGCGAGCATGGTCCTCACTCCCCAGATTTGAATTGTAAATGAACTTTGTCACTATGTAATGTCTGATATTGTTTGTTTCATGTTCCCTCTAAATTGTAAAGTGCTGCGTAATATGTTGGCGCTATATAAATAAAGACTATTATTATTATTATTATTATGAGGTCAAAGGAGATCTCAATGCAAGTGAAACAGACCATTGTTAGGCTGAAAAAAATGAAGAAATCCATCAGAGAAATAGCACAAATGTTAGGAGTGGCCAAATCAACAGTTTGGTACATTCTTGAAAACAAAAGACTGCACTGGTGATCTTGTGAACTCCAAAACGCCTGGACATCCACGGAAGACAATAGTGGTGGATGATCGCAGAATCCTTTCCATAGTGAAGAAAAACCCCTTCACAACATCCTTTCCCAAGTGACCCAGACTCTCCTAGAAGTAGGTGTATCAGTATCTAAATCTACCATAAAGAGAAGACTTCAAGAGAGCAAATACAGAGAGTTCACCACGAGGTGCAAACCATTAATCAGCCTCAAAAATGGAAAGGCCAGGAACGCTCTTTAGCCTCTATTCGGGGTTCATATAAATGTACTCTCTTGTGGGAACAGTGGACAAATTCTAACTATTATACTTCAATTTTGTGATTTATTCGTCAAAATGTATGGTCATTTTAACATGCCTTGGACAGGATTTTGTTTGTATGTTTTACTTTTTTGTTTATGTGTAAAAAAATTTGATCCAAATTTTTGCGCTCTATTTGCAATGTTTCATTGCTGTTTGTAATGATTGGAAATATATTGGGTCAATAAAAAACTTTGTTTATTAAAAATAAATAAAAAAAGAAATAGAAAGGCCAGTTCTGGAACAGTATTCTTTGGACAGATGAAACTAAGATCAACCTGTACCAGAATGATGGGAGGAAGAAAGTATGGAGAAGGCTTGGAACGGCTCATGAACCAAAGCACACCACATCCTCTGTAAAACATGGAGGCAGTGCGATGGCATGGGCATGCATGGCTGCCAAAGGCACTGGGTCACTAGTGTTTTTTGATGATGTGACTGAAGACAGAAGCAGCCGGATAAATTCTAAAGTGTTCAGGGATATACTTTCTGCTCAGATTCAACCAAATGCAGCAAGGTTGATTGGACGTCACTTCACATTACAGATGGACAATGACCCAAAACATACCGCGAAAGCGAGTTTTTTTTTAAGGCAAAGTAGTGGAATATTCTGCAATGGCCCAGGCAATCCCAAGATCTCAACCCGATCGAGCTGCATTTCACTTGCTTAAGACAAAACTTAAGGCAGAAAGAGCCACAAACAAGCAACAACTGAAGACAGCTGCATTAAAGGCCTGGGAAAGCATCACAAAGGAGGAAACCCAACGTTTGGTGATACCCATGGGTTCCAGACTTCAGGCAGTCATTGCCTGTAAAGGATTTTCTACAAAGTATTAATAAAAAACATTTTATTTATGTTAATTTGTCCAATTACTTTTGAGCCCCTGAAATGAGGCGGTTGTGTAGAAAAATGGTTGCAATTCCTAAACGTTTCACAGGATATTTTTGTTCAACCCCTTGAATTAAACTTGAAAGTCTACACTTCAATTGCATCTCAGTTGTTTCATTTCAAACAAAATGTGGTGGCATGCAGAGCCCAAATCATGAAGATTGTGTCACTGTCCAAATAATTCTGGACCTAACTGTATTTAGAAAGTCCACCTTCAAACACTTACGTTCCTCCAAGGACCTGGATGCTAGCAACTCTATCCTGGAATCCATAGGACCACAAGCTGGGGATATCTTCATCACAGACCTCCATCTTCCTGCCCTCAAAATTGATACATTCATAGAGGGAGATCTTATAATCCTGAGTGTCCTTTAATTTAGAAGATTGTAATGTTAAATAAGTCATAAGGATGCATGATATACATTATGAGGCTTTTTTGCCATTTTTTTGAGATTTGTATTGTATTGATAAAAATGCATAAGTGATTAAGAAACTCTCATTTGAATATGAGGAAAAACACTGAAGTCCTTTGTAGGTAATATGGACTTTATGAATGTTTAGCCCTTCCCTTGCATGGTAATGATCTGTAATGCTTGTAGAAAGGGGAAGAACTGCATATCTATTTTGGCCATGGAGAAGGAAAAGAAGCCAACAAGGGAAAGAGTCTCAAACCCCCCAATCCAGGAGATCCATAAAAGCATATGAGCTGCCACTTTGGTACATACACCCAAAATTAAAAATGATACACTAAACAATTATTGTAACCTTAGGACTTCCTTGGAAAATTGATCTGAGGCATAAAGAGATTGTTTCAATTTTTAAAAACACACACAAGGGTCAATTAAAAGCAAATCCATTTAACAATACCATTAAGAGTATTTTCTAGATTATATTATTTTCTTACACAGGGATTTCAATAGCCGTAATGGGAGTGTCTCATGTATTTACTTTCAGTTTATTTAATTAGATGTCTGTAGAAGATAAATAATGTGTTTGCTCCATCTTTTAAATGTTGTAGTTGTTGCTGTATTTATTTTTTATTTGTAAAAACTCTGCTCATTCTGTTCCAGTCTATTCGGCAAAACTGGAATATTTCAAGATTATTTTTAAGTGGAAGCTCACATAAAATAAACATCTTTACCACTACTCACTGCAGAATGTTTCATTTGTTATTACCTTATGATAAAAACTGTTTAATAAAAACTCATAGTTTTAATTTAAAATTAATAAAAACATTTTTTTCTGCTAATACGTTTCCTTTAAGATCTTACCATACGAACTGGTCTCAAGGACATGATCCTATCAGCCCGGAAGCAGTTAGACCAGGAATCCCAACGAGGGTATTCCCCTTTCTCTAGAATGAACATCTCGCCAGTGAAGTCTTTCTGTTCATAAGAGACCCAGCTGTGAAATTAAACCATACAATGTCATATCATTGAATTTGCAATATTCCAGCAGGTGTATCACTGCAGTAAGCTTATTTACTAAAAAATAATGGTGTACATGCATGATTGGTTAGATCTGATTTACAACAAATATTTTTGAGTACTTAAAGAGGACCTATCATCTCTCCTGCATTGTATGTTTTAGTAAATAATTGCATTCCCCATGAACTAACAACTATATAGCATATTTTCTTAGAACTTTGTGTTGTGCCGTTCCTCTGTTTTTTCTGCTAGAAATATATGAATAAATTGACAACTGGGTGTTACCAGTTGGGGTGTGCCCCTACACCGTCTGACACTGTACAATCAGTGCTGACAGAGTACAACTGTGTTGGGACACGCCCCTTTGACAAGTGGAATTGTAACACCCAGTTGAAGATCTGTTCATTAATTTTAAGAGGGATAACAGAGGAACGGTACAACGCAAAGTTCTAACAAAATATTTTCCAGAATTGTTACTTCATGGGGAATACAAGTATTTACTAAAATAGGCATGTACAAAAAAGTGACAGGTCCTCTTTAAAACAAATGTTACACATGAACAAAACGATTGCTGATAGGTTGTCAGGAAATTTAAATAAATATGAATTCCTTCCCTTCTCTATTATGTGATTGTTCCTGCCAGCTCGAAAAATGCAATAGTAGCTAAATATACGTTAAAGAGATGCTTTTAGCTCTCTTGACATGTCTGTTTTAGTAAATACTTCTACTCACCATAAAATAACAATTCTAGAGGAACTTTTCTTATAACTCTGCGGTGTGAAGTTCTTCTCTTATTCCTCCTGGAACTGTATGAATAAATTGATGTCTGGGTGTTGCCATTCTCCTTGTCAATGGGCCATGTCACTACACACGCTGATACTATTCAATCAATGCTGACTATGTCAGACTGTGTAAGGACACACCCTAATGACAAGGGGAATGTTAAGGCCCAGTTGTCAATTTATTCATACATTTAGAGGAGGAATAACTGGAATGGCGCAACACAGAGTTCTAAGAAAAGTTGTTATTTCATGGGGAATACAAGTATTTACAAAAATTGTCAGGAGAGCTGACAGCTCCTAACATAATCCTCCAATGTTAGATACTTTGAAAAGACTGAATATATTTAAAAACTTACGGTCCAGATTCAACTCGAATGGACTTCACATGTTCAAAACCTCGGTCACATAAGTTTCTGCACTCGGTGCTAAATTCCAACTTGCGGCCTTGGAAATTTTCGTATTCATAGCAAATCAGCTGTAAATAGCAGTGAACCAATGGGAAAAGACCACATGAGAATATTATGTACTGCATTTATTGGCCTCTACAACACCCGATGAAAACATTTATATTAAACTGTTTGAAGAAAGCACCTTGTGCCCATACTCAGCAATATTTCTTCATATGAGAGATACTAACATATAACCCTATTGTTATGGAAAATATAATATAAATACTATAGAAATCACATTAAAATGTGCCTAATTACTTCAGTAGGATATTATACTTGCACAAACTCAATCCCAAATGCCACTGTTGTACATACCTTGTAATTCTGCGGACCCAATGCAGAGTGGCTACCAATGCTTCCTTGAGCTCCGGTGTGAGACATCTTGGTCAATCTTTAAGAAATCTGAAATAATTCCTTTGTTAGAATTTGTAACATCTAATACACATGAGAAAATGGTAACATCTAAGGCCATGTTCTCCACCAGTTTCAAATTCTTTTTTCTATAACTGATGGTGCTACTGGCTTCTGGGGTTTTTACTTGTGCCATCTATAGAGGATGGAAGGCATATGGGTTAACCCTAAGGGTAAACATTAGTGCGAAAAGAGCCTAAGATCGAGAACCAGGTTTTGTTGAAAAAAGAATACTTAGAATATAGCAATTCCGTAATATAATATTAATTTTGGTGCCATTCCTTTTAGCAGCTGAAGTTTTCCTGCAATAATAATGTAGTTGTAATTTTGTCAGTATAATACATTCTGCTTCTTACAGTAGCCTAGGGACTGTAAAAAGGAGACAGACTACAGAGTGATGTAAAATAAGAATTTGGATTCCCTCAGTTGCCCTGATGTTTTAAAATACTTTATGCGGGAATCACTATTTTTGCATTTCCTTTATACATTCTTGTAAGTTTACCACCATTATCCATATCACTATCGCATTATTCAATCACATTGTGATTAAATCCTTCATAGTGATCCTCTGTTCACTGCAGAGCAGCCAATAGAAATAGCTTTCTTCCCTGCTTGTCAGGGAAGGCGCAAAGCTTTCTAGTAGCATGGCAGTATAGCTGAGCAGACCCCTTTTTAGCTTGTTAGGATTGTAAAGCTCTGCATCCAGACAGCTTATATGAACACTGCACATGCATGGGAAAGTAAGAAGGGACTATATTATCAACTTCTAAAGGGATGAAACTAATTCTGCTCAGAGCCCCTCCCCCAGGAGCACAGATTAGCAGAAGCACCAAGGGGACACAGGAAAGCAATAAACGATGGGAAAGGTATTTTTTTTCTTAGAAAAACTGCAAATTTAACAAATGTTAAAAGAATTTCTGGACTTCTGGTATGAAAATGAATTACCCCTATAAGTAACCAATACGTTATGATGAATATTTTAGTTTGAAGAGTCTGCTGTAATTTGTTTCCGAATTTGTATTGAATTATGTATTTACGATATATACTACTGACTTATCTTTTGGTACATCCAAAGATCAAAGTGCTATATTTTGCACATATACATTGACTTAATAATTAACCAGAGACTGGATAACCATCTCTCTACCCGTCATTTCACATTAGCAATAAACACAATATCAATCTCACTCATTTTACTTTCCCACATGTAAGAATAATCTCTGGGTTTGTAGTGAAAAGTCAGAAAAAATGTAAAAGATTCAAGTGACCAGCCATGCATATTAGATGAACATGTGCAATATCACAAAGCATAACTAGGGCCCCATTCATATCGTGTTTTGCCATACATTTAGAAAGTACGCCGGGAAAGCTCCCGACGTACATGCTAAATGTGTCCATAGCTTCCATTGCCAGACAGAGGCCAAGAGTGTCTTCTTTGGTATGCCATTAGTATGCCAGAAAAAACCCCCATATGGAATATCATAGTAGACTACACTATTCCATACAACGATATCCAGTAAAGAAAAATAAATGTTAAATATGTAGTTTTTCTACAATGAGATCCTATGGGTAATGTATGGCCTCTGTTAAATGTATTTATCTGGATTCCCCCCCCCCCCCCCAGGATATACATTAAACGGAGGTAATTAATGTGATGTGAACAGAACCTAACACAATGATACATTCTGTAATACAAGGAATATATGTAATTACAACATTTCAGTCCAACATGAGACTGCAGGTGAACCTAATGTGTCATCTTAAGAGCTCATGCACACGCCAGATCATTTTTGCACAATTTCATACGGAAGCCCGTAGATATTTTTTTTTTTTTAAAACGCTCCATTAGACCTTGTATGTACGTAGATATTCTCCCATAGAAGTATTGCTTCTAGGGTAGAATATCTCTGTACACACAGAGTCTGACAGAGCCTATACGGCAGAGCACGGAGGTAGTATGGCTCCTCAAAAGAGGAGCTACATAAGCATTTTGCACTGCGGTACAGGCTCCCTTAGCCCTTAGGCTGAGCCCATATAGCGACACAGAATATTACATCTCAATGTACATGTATACATAATCTATTTATGGGTATATGTGTAAGTTTGTGATGCTAATTTAATAATACACCTGTGATGTCAATGTGTAAATGAATGAATGTGTAGATATGAACATATATCTGAAGAGATCTACACATGTAAATAATTAAAGATATATAGGAATATGTAAATGTTTTAGTTTAAGCAAAAATAAAAAGCCGCACACAAGTATTACTCACTGGAACGCTGTGACTGAGCCACTGAGGGAGATGGTTGGTGTCGAGCCAGACCCCCTCCCCACTAATATATACTCCATAAATTTGCTTGCACTAAACTTTCTTTTTTAAGCTTTTTTTAGGAGTGGTCTAACTTGAATAGAGGATACATAGAGTATCAGCCCAGAGCCCACATCATGTACAAAAGCAAATTCGAATTTTTGAGGGGTCTGGGAGCAGAGAGGGGGTTATGAGCTGATGCTGCTTATTGTTTTGTGTGAACACGAGAGCTCAGCAAAAAACAAAGGTCTCAATGAACGACACATTTTTTGCCTTGGAGTCAATGGAACAAAACTGCTGACCCTATGGACTGTGGTGTCTGCAGCTTCATTACCTCACTTGTTCAAGAGATTTAGGGGCTATGTAAACTATCAGTCCTGTGACGCTGCCCTATTGATGTCTGAGCTTTCTATATGCAGCAGAACAAGCTTATAGGTTCATACCTGTGCCACGTTCAGACCGGTAGAGTATCAATAAAATTCCTGGACAAGTGGTTTCTACGACTCTTAAAATGTATCTATGCATTGAAGGCTATTTATTACCATTAGTACTAGAAAAATAATATTACCCATTGCTACTGATAACTGGGTGATATGAGGCTGCATTACATATTACTGGGTACGGGACTGTGCTGTAGTCCATAAAACATGTGTCCCATGCATTAAGATGTATAATATTGTGCTTACTTCTGTCAATAGGGACAGACACACAGAGAGGGCCCCTGTGAAAGTACAGAGTATGGACCCCTTTCTCTCCAATAGCTCATCATTGTGAATTATAAAATGAATTAACATAGTAACAATCTAATGGACAGTTGCCACTTGCTGCTTTTAAGTTTGCAGTGGGCCCACTTACCTTCTGGGTCCATGTGTAAATGCAAATTGAAAATGTATATAATGTACTAAATGTCAGACATTTTGACTATAATCTCCAGGAAATAAAGGATCTTCTACTTTTAGCACCCAGAAAATAGTAGCATGATCATCAAAATCCACAATGGTTAAAATGGGCAAATGCCCCAAGGGCTCCACCAATTAGGAGCCCCAACAAAAGAACTAGAAAATTAGGACATGAGCATTGCATTTTGGGCAATGTAGAGTGCTGTTATTTGGGCCGTTTATAGTGCATTATTTGGGTAGTGTGTGGCAATATTATTTAGGTACTATATAGCGCTGCTATTTGGACAGTGTAGGTGGATATTATTTGGGCTTTTTGGTATATATATATATATATATATATATATATATAGTTGGTAACGATATGGTGGTATAATTTGATATTTTAGAGGTATTATTTGGACACTGAATGGTACTATTCAATCACTGAACATGTCAAACCTTAAAAGATAACTTTTATAAAAGATTAATTTAAAATTTAATAAAGTCCATATTCCACAAAAACACTCAACGGAAACCCGGCGGAACTCATTAAAGGCAATTGGTTTCATTTGCCACCACTGGTGTCCATGGTATAACGGTAACACCGCTTCCGGTATTTTTGTTCTTCTGCTCCTCTGACAAAGCAAATCAACAGAAAAAACAACACAAGTGTGAACCTGCCCTTAAAGAACAGCGAAAATGAAAATACCAGTGAGTAACGCGTTGAGTAAAGCTTATTGACTTGAATTGGTGAGTAATTTTGCTTCTCTTTCAGATATTCGGTCTTACAATAGGAAAGAAGAGCCTTTAGAAATCACTAGAGGAGAATAATAATGATATGATTATAGGTAAATGTAAAATAATATTTTAATACATTGTATAACGACACCTATTCTATAGTTGTAAACAGAATTAATTAGGGGAAAACGCCATATTCGTTTTTAGGGCATATGGATGTCTTAGAGGGGGTTCTCCCCACAGGACCACCCTTTATGAGATAGAGAGGAGAGCCGCTAATAAGCAACGGCTCTTGCTCTTGTAAATTTGGGCCGACTAACGTGGGTGGCCTATACCATTCTTAGTGTCCCCTAATTATTTCGCTTTCATGTTCATCTTTCTTGTATCTTTAAATTAAGTTAAACTATTCTAGTCAATGTACAGAGTAAGTATGGTATATATGACTACTGCGGTTTGCACAGTAATTTCCATGTTATAAAGGGGGCATCTTTTTCGCCACCTGGTGGCAGTAGATAGAATTTTTTTTATATTTTGTTTGTCTTTTCGACTTTCCACATTAGAAACAACAGAAGCTTTCTATAAAACATGTCACCATTTTTACAGAACAGAAAAACCTAATAATTGTTTTATGTGAATATTTTAAGGCCTCGTTCACATCTGTGTTGGAGGCTCCATTAGGGGCCTCCGTCGCAGATCCATTCGAGATTACCGGAGACAATAGCACAGCTACTCTCTGACAGGAGTAAATTGGGAAGTAATTGTGAATATTGGTACACAGATGGGTGACTGGGTGACTAAACAGTTTCCCATATCATTCAAAATTGTTTCCTATAGTTGCAACTTCTTTTCCACAGATACAGAAGGAAGATCAGCTCTGAAGTACAAACTGCTGTAAAGAGAATGTACATACTATGTAGACTGTAGAGAACATTAACATTATTAGCCAATGTAAGGTTTCTTAATTAGTTTAGATTAATAAGCAATAGGTTTGCTTTAGTAGGAGAATACAAGCCCATTTCAACTGGTCTGATCAGTGCACACATGGATTCTGGGTAATAATAGGAATTCAACAGAATGTTGAATTTAGTGTTCTATCAGAATGGAGTTTTCCCTTGAATGTAGGTTTTTAAATGTCATTCATAACAATTCCTTGATTCACCTCTTTCATCTGAATATCCTTTTATGTACATTTGTTATCACCACAGTTGCTTCGCAAATTTGTCAGCAGAAGGCACAAAGCTGTTTACTGCAGCCTATATTCTGCTGTTAAACACAGACTGCCATAAAACAGTCTGGGGTACGTTTATTACAAATGTAAGAACAGTCAAGCATATAAAAGTGGTGCACTTTTATAAATCTTGTTTTTTAAAAGCACATTATGGCACTTTTCATTTTATTTGATAAATATGCCCCTTTGTGTCTGCTGACAGGAAAGCTGTGGGGAACTGTAATGGAATTGCTCTTTCTCAAAAGTATATAAGGTAATTGCTGTTGCAGTTTTTTGCCATTTTTATATATTTTTTAGAATTTTTCTAGTGACATGTTAAAGTCAACAATATGGACCATTCAGGAAAAAGTAGAAACATTTAATTGTGTACTGCCTGAGAGGTCAGTAGCGCAATATTAAGGTCATTCATGGTGTCAACACAAAAAAAAAAGATATTTCATGGTATTTGGTGCTGAAGCCTTTTTCTCTTTGCTCTCTGATCTGTTCTTGCTGCAGTGACCTCCTACATTCAGAACATATATTGTCTACTCTCTGTATGACTCAGTGGTTCAGAACAATCCAGCATCAACATCGCCCCTTTTTATGTCAGGTCACTAAACACCTTCAGGAAAAGATTAACAATATCTTTCATCATTCTGCATTGTATATTGCATTTGTGTGAAAAATATGTTGATTTATTGTAGTTGTAGTCTAATTAGTCCAAGGTTGTCCACCTCCCACCTCCTAAAAAGGGATCACAAAAACATTTACAAATAGAAATACATTTTCAGGAGGCAAAAAAACAACTGGTAAAGAGATAGTGGTATGGAGTAAGCTCCTCACAGGCTAACCACTAAATAATAATAAGGGAGCAAATCTAATACTGAAAAAATTATAATATTAATTTTTTTAGACGGTTACAAGTACGGTAAAATTCAGATTTGGAGCCACCTTAAAAGCATATCCCTCATGTTTGTGTGATCCAGTTATACAGTCCCAGGGTCTCGGTATCCTCTCTCCAGTCCCTCTAAGTCCAGAGGGTTCCAACAACTGGGGACCACTGTGTCTCAGAACAACCCAGTTAACAATAAAGCTAGTAATATCAATGACACATTACTATTAGTTTTGAAAGATGTGACCAGCAGAGGGCAGCATACCTTCTCTAACTCTGTGCACTTTATTTTAAGTGCAGAAATATGAACTAGGTAAGCTATGGCTGGCTTGGCAATAAAGAGGGGGGGGGGGCATTGGCACCATGTTATGCATGCAAATGTTGTTCTATGGGCACTGTGACATAAGCTGGGCACCGTAAGCAAAATTTGAGCACTATACAGAGTACAATATTCATCTGTGCATTGTATGTCCTTTTATTTAGGCAATGTAGTGTGGCACTCTATATTGTGGCACTCTATATTATGTTTTCCTAGCATATAGCATTCTGGGCAAGATGTGCACCATTAATCTGGAAATGTGTGAAACAATGTGGGCACTTTATGTACTGTCCGTGTACCATATGCTCTATTTGCGCATTGAATGCACGATTTATCTGGGCACTGCATGTTATTATTTTGGCACTTCATGATTCTATTTGAGAACTTGTTTACCATCTGAGCACTGGGAAATGAGTGCAATATTTGTCTGTGTATTAAATGGTAATACTAATTGTTCAGCATATGACACAACTCTCTAAAATTCTGTTTACATTTCTATAGAAAATATATAAAGGTCTTTTAAAGTACATTAAAAATTTGAAAAAACATGTTACATCTAACATCTATTCTGAGATGATAATGACCAATCAAAGTTATAGGCCTAAATCCTGTGTCCTGATGACCTTTCCTGTTCTGACCTGTTTCTGTCGGGTGCAGTGTTGTCAAGGGGACCCTGTGTGGATCCAAATCACCTTATACAGTGATGTTTCCAAATATACACATATAATTGCATTAAAATATGTAAACTACATAGCTGCTTTCATTATTCTGCTTGTTAAACTTGGAAACAGTCAGCTCCACTAAAATGTAAGACATGATGACCAACAGCTTAACCCAAACTGTGTAAAGATGGCCATACACATTAGATGTACGTTGGCCGAACCCGCCGATTTCAGAGGAACTGGCCGACCATCCAATGTGTATGGCGGGGTCCTGACTCTCCCCCGATGGCAGAAGGGGTCCCCTCTCTTTCCTTGTGCCCCTCATGGCTCCTTTCTCATTCCTGGTCTGCAGCATAGCTCCCCTCTCATTCCTGGTCCCAAGCATGGCTCCCCTCTCATTACTGGTCCCCAGCAAGGCTTTCCTCTCATTCCTAGTCCCCAACATGGCCCCCTCTCATTCCTAGTTCCCAGCATGACTCCTCTCTCTTTCCCGGTTTTCAGCGTGGCTCACGTCTTATTCCTAGTCTGCAGCATATCTCTTCTTTCATTCCTAGTCCACAGCATGGCTCCCTTCTCATTCCTATTCCCCAGCATGGCTCCCCTCATATTCCTAGTCCCCAGCATGGCTCCCCTTCTTATTCCTATACCCCCGCATGGCTCCCTTCTCATTCCTGGTTCTCATCATGGCTATCCTCTCATTCCTAGTTCCCAGCATGGCTCCCCTCCTATTCCTAGTCCCCAGCATGGCCCTCTTCTCATTCCTAGATCAAGGCATGGCTTCCCTCTCATTCATAGTCCCTAGCAAAGCTCCACTCTCATTCCTGGTGCCCCTCATGGCTCCTTTCTCATTCCTGGTCTGCAGCATAGCTCCCCTCTCATTCCTGGTCCCAAGCATATCTCCCCTCTCATTACTGGTCCCCAGCAAGGCTTTCCTCTCATTCCTAGTCCCCAACATGGCCCCCTCTCATTCCTAGTTCCCAGCATGACTCCTCTCTCTTTCCCGGTTTTCAGCGTGGCTCACGTCTTATTCCTAGTCCCCAGCATATCTCTTCTTTCATTCCTAGTCCACAGCATGGCTCCCTTCTCATTCCTATTCCCCAGCATGGCTCCCCTCATATTCCTAGTCCCCAGCATGGCTCCCCTTCTTATTCCTATACCCCCGCATGGCTCCCTTCTCATTCCTGGTTCTCATAATGGCTATCCTCTCATTCCTAGTTACCAGCATGGCTCCCCTCCTATTCCTAGTCCCCAGCATGGCCCTCTTCTCATTCCTAGATCAAGGCATGGCTTCCCTCTCATTCATAGTCCCTAGCAAAGCTCCACTCTCATTCCTGGTCCCCAGCATGGCTCCCCTCTCATTCCTAGTCCCCATCATAACTCCCCTCACATTCCTAGTCCCAAGCATGACTCTCCTCTCATTCCTAGTCCCCATTGTGGCTCCCCTCTCATTCCTAGTCACCAGCATGGCTCTCCTTTCATTCATAGTCCCCAGCATGACTTCTCTCTCATCCCTTGTCCCCAGTACGGCTCCTCTCTCATTCCTATTCTTCGGCATGGCTCACTTCCTATTTAAGGCCCCTAACATGGCTCCCCTCTCATTACTGTTCCCTAGCATGGCTTTCTTCCCATTCCTACTCCCCAGCATTGCTCCCCTCTCGTTCCTAGTCCCCAGCATGGCTCACCTCTCATTCCTGGTCCCCAGCATGGTTTTTCTCTCATTCCTAGTCCCCCAACATGACTTTCCTCCTATTCATAGACACAGGATGACACTCCTCTCATTCCTAGTCCCCAGAATGGCTCCCCTCTCATTCCTGGTCCCCAGCATGGTTCCTATCTCATTCCTAGTCCCCAACATGATTTTCCTCCAATTTCTAGTCCCAAGCATGGCACTCCTACCATTCCTAGTCCCCAGCATGGCTCCCCTCTCATTCCTGGCCACAGCATGGTGTTTCTCTCATTCCTGGTCGCTAGCATGGTTCCTCTCTCATTCCTAGTCCCCAACATGACTTTTCTCTCCTTCCTGGTCCCCAGCATGGCACTCCTCTCATGCCTAGTCCCCAGCATTGCTCTCCTCTAATTTTTAGTCCTCAGCGTGGCTCCCCTTTCATTTCTAGAGCCCAGCATGGCACCCCTCATTCCTAGTCCCCAGCATGGCTCCCCTCTTATTCCTGATCCTCAGCATGGTTGCTCTCTCATTCCAAGTCCCCAACATGACTTTCCTCTCATTCCTAGTCCCCAACATAGCTCTACTTTCATCCCTAGTCCACACAATGGCTCCCCTGTCATTCCTGATCATCAGCATGGTTGCGCTCTCATTCCTAGTCCCCAACATGACTTTCCTCCCATTCCTAGTCCCCAACATAGCTCTACTTTCATTCCTAGTCCACAGCATGGCTCCCATCTCATTCCTAGTCCTCAGCATGGTTGCTCTCTCATTCCTAATCCCCAACATGACTTTCCTCCCATTCCTAGTCCCCAACATAGCTCTACTTTCATTCCTAGTCCACAGCATGGCTCCCCTCTCATTCCTGGTCCCCAGAATGGCTCCCCTCTTATTCCTATACCTCAGCATGGCTCCCCTCTCAATCATAGTTCTCATCATTGCTCCCCCTCATTCCTAGTTCCCAACATGACTTCCCTCTCATTCATAGCCCCCAGCATAACTCCCCTCTCATTTTTAGTCCCCAGCATTGCTCCCCTCTTATTCCTATACCCCAGCATGACTCCCCTCTCATTCTTAGTCCCCAGCATGGCTTCCCTCTCATTCCTAGTCCCCAGCATAGCTCCTCTAATTCCTAGTCCTCCGCATGGCTCCTCTCGTTCCTAGTCCCCAGCATGTTTCCCTTCTCATTCCTAGAACCAAGCATGGCTTCCCTCTCATTCCTAGTCCCCAGCAAAGCTCCACTCTCATTCCTGGTCCCCAACATGGCTCCCCTCTCATTCATAGTCCCCAGCATGACTCCCCTCTCATTCCTAGTCCCCAGCATGACTCCCCTCTCATTCCTAGTCCCCAGCATGACTCCCCTCTCATTCCTAGTCCCCAGCATGACTCCCTTCTCATCCATAGACCACAGCATGTCTCCCCTCTCATTCCTAGTCCACATTGTTGCTCACCTCTCATTCTTAGTCCCCAACATGGCTCCCCTCTTATTACTGCTCCCTAGCATGGCTCTTCTCCCATGGACGTGGCGGATTCCTCCGGATCTGGCAGATGACACAGGACATGGCGGATTCCTCCGGACGTGGCAGATGACACAGGACATAGCGGATTCCTCCGGACGTGGCAGATGACACAGGACGTGGCAAATTCCTCCGGACGTGGCAGATGACACAGGACGTGGTGGATTCCTCCGGACATGGCAGATGACACAGGACGTGACAGACTCAATACTTAAGGCACAGCACGGGAAACAGGAACAGGTAACAAGGCACGGGTAACAACTGGAACGGAAAACACTAAGGGACCATTTGCAAGACGGACTGGGAAAACAAACAATGCTCAGGCAAGGATCAGAAGGCCTGGGGCCTTCTTATAGACCAGGAAATCGTGGCAGTTGATAATGATGACGACTTCCTTTGTGCGCGCGCACTCTACGGGACCCAGCAGACCAGAGCGGAAGTGAGCGCTGGCATCTCCTAGGAAGGAGATGGTGGCCAGCGCTCACGGATCCATGGCTGCGGGCGTCAGGAGGTGAGTAAACCCGACGGCCCGCGGCCATGGACGCTACACCCAACATGACTTTCCTCTCCTTCTTGGTCCACAGCAAGGCACCCCTCTCATTCCTAGTCCCCAGCATGGCTCCCCTCACATTTCTGGTCCCTAACATGGTTCCTTTCTCATTACTGTTCCATAGAATGGCTCCCCCCTCATTCCTAGTCCCCAACATGGACTCACATTCATTCCTAGTCTCTTGCTCCTAGTCCACAGCATGTTCCCTCTTATTCGTATACAGTTAAATACACCAGCATGGACTACCTCTTATTCCTTATCTCCATCATGGCTCCCCTCTCATTCTTATACAGTACAGTATACCAGCATGGCTTCCCTCATTCTTTGCCCTGTCAGACTCCACTCTTCATAACCCACCTCACTGCAAACCTTGACACCTTAGTGGCAGTCTGCAGGCTCCGTTTCTCCGCTATCACATGGTCTGTTCAGTGCAGCATGAAAATGCACTCTCCCATTTTCTGACATCCCACTTCCTCCCTCCATGGTGCTGTAAATGCTTCTCCTACTTCTCCCTCTGCTTCAATGATGTGGCGCAATGCTGACAGATTGTCTCTACTGATGTGTGGCAAGTTTTCTCCTCCTGCTTTTTTGTGGCCTAAGAACCACGTCAAGATGATTCACATGGATTTGTGGTCTTCTCTAAGGGTTTAAAAAAATTAATATTAATTTCTCAGTTTTGCCTTTTACTATATCAATGAAGAATGGATAATAAAATTTGGTTTTAATTGAGATTGTATTTTCTATATCCTGAGAAGAATCTATAAAGGAAATAAATATATATATTTTTTAAAAAGTGTTCTTTGTTTAGAATAGGAGGTGGTCTGTTTATAGAGGTGCAGCTTATGTAGACTATAATGGTGAGAAAATCCATCTCAGAAAAATTGAGACTGAATGAGGGGGATCATCTAGGGATGTTCCATTAGTAAATCCTGTCTACAGTTAATTTTTATATCAAATGAGATGTACACTATAACTAGGACTGGGTCCAGGTTTCTATGGGCCCCCTGCTATAGCACTCACTTAGTCCCACCACTGATCCATCTCCTTTGTCTTCTGCCACATGCCTTACAGTGAGAGCTACATTGCTGCCAGACAGTGCTAACTACTAAGCCCAGGCTGGGGCTGATGACGTCACTACACCTGCACTGTGGCTAGTAACCGACAACATCACTACGCATGGTGCTATGATCATAGTTCACTTAGCAGCCAGATAGATAATAGTCTGTTGGCTGCTCGTGTTAGTTATGTGTGATTGTGGGTTGCTGAACATATTGTGGGAATGTACTAATATTCTACCTTTTAGAAACAGTATCCACCAAATTTTGACTCCTTTGATAGGTTTATCAAGTCCAGCCTTGGCCCTATTGTCTCTAGGCCAAGAGAATATTCCCCTGGGAGATTGACTCTTGTTTCTCATGTACTGGTTTCTCATGTACTGATAACTGCTAGAACGCACATAGCTAGGAACTGGAGGAGTTCCTCGATTCCAGCTATGCAAGAAGTGGTCAACTCAATTCACCACAACTAAACCATGGAATATTTAACCGCTGGCAGAAAGGGCACTCTGCCAAAATATAAAAGAGCTTTGGAAAATGTGGGTTGCTAAGTATTTCCAATGTCTGGATGGTTCCTTATGATTTGCCAATGAACAATGATTTTAGACTTTCTTATTCATAGATGGCTGTTTTTTTTAATTTTTGCTGTTTGTTTGTTTGTTTGTTTGTTTATACGTATGTTTGTTCCAGCAGGTAAAGACTAAAATCTTAACCACTGAATAACCTATGGAATTATTTGTGACTCCGGTACAATTTGACATCTATTATACTTCCTGTATTCTACAACTCATATTCATACCTACTTACCATTTTTTATGACAAAATCATTCAGTAAAAACTAATGTTAAGAAAAGAAAATGTTACCCTGCCTTGTCTATAGGTAAGGACCTTAAAATGCATTTTCTGTACAGCGTAATGCCCAATTGGCCCATAGGTTCCCCAAGTCTAGCTTTGCTGGGTGGCGACACCATCGTTGATGTTAAGCATGTGAAGTGACCATTTATTTATTTTCTTTGTCTCCCATAGAATGACAATGATTCACGGTATTTCCACAAACCATCCATTCTGCATGAAGACTGCTAGTAAAAATAATAATGACAACAGTAATGATAAGTATGAAACAGTATGATAACACAATAGTGCTATTCTCCACTGTACTGGGCTATCAATATATAGTACTGTGCAAAAGTTTTAGGCACTTGTGGAAAAATGCTGCATAGTAAGAATGCTTTCAAAAATAGAAGTGTTCAAAAAAATTATTTATTAATTAACAAAATGCAAAGTGAATAAACAGAAGAGAAATCTAAATCAAATCAAATATTTGGTGTGACCACCCTTTGCAGACCATTTTTGAAAGAATTCTTACTCTGCAGTATTTTAGTGAGAAGGGAAGAATGGTTCACGAACTTATAAAAGTACAAAATAAATCAATAACGTTTATCATAAAAAAAATAATATCAAGAATAAAAAACAAAATTCCCCTTACAAAATACTTTATTTCAAAAGCAATTAATATATAAAACTTATTTCAACTGCACGGTAAACACCATGAAAATATATAAAAAAAAATAAAAAAAATACCAGAATTGCTGTTTTCTGTTCATCCCTCAAAGTGTAGAACTTTACGGTATATGGTTATTTAAAGGAATATTGTCGTTCATAACAAAACGTCAGTTGTGGCCATTCAACAAAAGTCACATTGTGTTGGTTTTTTTTTAATGCAAAAGAATGGTCTATGTTTATTACAATCTCCATGGAGATATAAGTAAGCTCTGTGCCAAGATAGAAAACATGCTTGTTTCAATATCAGAAGTTGTTCATCATCTCTGCTTATGGTATAGACGTAGCTAGGTTTACCGAATCTGACATTTAACTCTGCTTGCCGGGCTTCCTCCTCCCCACCAATAATGTAACATAACTTTTTTTTTTAATATGTGACAAATAAGTAATTTTCTATTTCATATCATTAAGAATTTCATATCAGTAAGGTTTAATAACTTAATAGTGCCAGGAATCAAGTTCTGTGATGCCCATATACCCTAATAGGGCATATGGACAGGGGTTGTCTTGGTGAGACAACAACCCCTTCAAGTTTAGGTTAAAGTTGGTTCTCATTTTGATTGTAAGTTATATTTCAGACTGGCCTAAAACAACACCAGCCAATGCTCTCTGTAAACTTCTGATGCAAAACACACTGCTACTCATTTTCTAATTCATCCAGCACATATTCCGTCTTTTGCAGCTGTAACCTAGAACCTCTTGGCAAAACCTTCCTTCCTCAACAGCATTAGTTAAGGAGGTTCTATCCTGGGGACACTGTTCTAAACTGGCAGGTCAACAAGGTATCCCCAAAAGTATTATTATCAGCCAAAGAGATATTAAAGATTTTATTGCATTCTGTAATATCTTCATTCCGAATAAAACATTTTTTAAAAAAAGGACCAAGTAGTCTCTTTTGCTTTCTTTGCCCATTTTAAAATGCTTCTCTTCTCTTTGACTTACTATGTGAATAGAAATGGTCTATCAGATTTTGTAATGTAAATGGTAGATTTTCCAAGATTCTGCTGGCCTCTCTAATCGGGTTCTGGCTGTCAATTCAATGTCTAAAACTAAACAATTGGCCAAAGATTCTGCCATATACAAGAGGTATGCAGAAAGAAAAACAAAAATATCCAACTCTATTTGGTCCTTGACCTTAAAGAGGCTCTGTCACCACATTATAAGTGCCCTATCTCCTACATAAGGAGATGGGCGCTATAATGTAGGTGACTGCAGTGGTTTTTATTTAGAAAAACTATCTATTTTTACCTCGTTAGGAGCGATTTTATCTTTATGCTAATTACTTTCTTAATGCCCAATTGGGCGTGTTTTTACTTTAGACCAAGTGGGCGTTGTACAGAGGAGTGCATGACACTGACCAATCAGCGCCATACACTTCTCTCCATTCATTTACTCAGCGCATAGGGATCCTGCTAGATCAGTATGTGCTGTCTTATACTGACACATTAACGTTACTGAAGTGTTTAGACAGTGAATAGACATTCCTTCCAGCCCGGACGGGATGTCTATTCACAATCCCGACACTTCGATAAATGTGGTGCTCGATTGCGATCTTCACATTTAGGGGGTTTGTAGCACATCAGCAGCCCCCATGCAATTGTGGGGGCTGCTGATGCTTGTGATGGCATCCGGAGGCCAGGCAACGGCCTCCGGGTCTGCCATGCATGGAAGCCTATGAGGACCAGCCTCTGGCTGGTCCTCGTAGACTTACTGTCAGAGTGACTGTGACGTTACACTGACAGTTGGAATACGTTACACTACCTAGGTAGTGTAATGTATTCTAGAAAGCGATCAAAGCTCCAAGTAAAAAAAAATAAAGTGTAAAAAGTTAAAAAAGTTAATAAACAAAAAAATAAAGTGTAAAAAGTAGAAAAAAAGTTAATAAAAATGCTTTATAAAAGTGTAAAAATAAAAGTTTTTGTTTTCCTATAAGTAATTTATTATAGGAAAAAAATGAAAACGTTAAAAAAAAGTACACATATTTGGTATCACCGTGTTCGTAACGACCCAAACTATGAAATTATAATGTTATTTGAACGCCGCAAACAAAATAAACAGAAAACTATGTCAGATTCGCTATTTTTTGGTCACCACCCCTCCCAAGATATAGAATAAAAAGTGATCAAAAAGTCAAATTTACCCCAAAATAGTACCAATAAAAACTACAACCCGTCCCGCAAAAAACAAGACCTCCCACAGCTTTTTTGACTAAAAAAATAAAAAAGTTATGGCCCAGAATAGGGTGTCTCAGAAAATAAATTATTTTATAGAAACGTAATTTTATTGTGTAAACGCTGCAAAACGTAAAAAAAACTATACACATATGGTATCGCCATAATCGTACTGACCCGCAGAATAAAGTAAAACGTAATTTATTGCGCACGGTGAACGCTGTAAGAAATAAAGAATTTAAAGCACCAAAATCGCTGTTTTTTGGTCACCTTAGCTCTAAAAAAGATCCTGTGGGGTCAAAATGCTCACTATACCCCTAGAAAATTTCCGTGAGGGGTGTAGTTTCCAAAATAGGGTCACTTTTTGGGGGTTTCCACTGTCCCTCCAGGGCGTTGCAAACCCAACATGGCATTGAAAACCAATCCAGCAAAATCTGCGCTCCAAAATACAAAAGGCGCTCTTTCCCTCTTGAGCCCTGCAGTGGGTCCAAACTTCAGTTTATGATCACATATGGGGTATTGACGTAATCGGGAGAAATTGCTTTACAAATGTTGGGGTGCTTTTTCTCCTTTATTCCTTGTAAAAATGAAAAAAATTTATGTTTCCACAGAAAAAAAGGTGATTTTCATCTTCCCAGACTAATTCCACTAAATTCTGCAAAAAACTGTGGAGTCAAAATGCTAACTTTACCCCTAGAAATGTAGTTTCCAAAATGGGGTCACTTTTGGGGGGTTTCGACTGTTTAGGTACCACAAGACCTCTTCAAACCTGACATGGTGCCTAAAATATATTCCTAAAAAAAGGAGGCCCCAAAATCCACTAGGTGCTCCTTTGCTTCTGAGGCCTGTGTTTCAGTCCATTAGGACACTATGGCCACATGTTGGATATTTCCAAAAACTGCAGAATCTGGGCAATAAATATTGAGTTGCATTTCTCTGGTAAAACCTTCTGTGTTACAGATTTTTTTTATTACATATAAATTTCGGCAAAAAAAAACGAAATTTGTAAATGTCAGCTCTACATTGCCTTAATTCCTGTGAAACGCCTAAAGGGTTAAAATACTTTCTGAATGTGGTTTTCAAAATGGGGTGATTTATGGGGACTTTCTAATATAGAAGGCCCTCAAAGCCACTCCAGAACTGAACTAGTCCCTGAAAAAATGGCCTATTGAAATTTTCTTGAAAATATAAGAAATTGCTGCTAAAGTTCTAAGCCTTGTAACGTCCTAGAAAAATAAAAGGACGTGAAAACAAATGATGCAAACATAAAGTAGACATATGGGGGATGTTAACTAGTAACTATTTTGTCTGGTATTACTATCTGTTTTACAAGCAGATACGCTTAAATTTAGAAAAATGCACATTTTTGCTAAACTTTGAAGTTTTTCACAAATAAATATTGAATTTATCGACCACATTTTTTCACTAACATAAAGTACAATATGTCACGAGAAAACAATCTCAGAATCGCTTGGATAGGTAAAATCATTCCGGAGTTATTACCACATAAAGTGACAGAAGTCAGATGTGAAAAAATCATTTGTATCCACAAGGCCAAAACTGGCTGTGTCCTAAAGGGGTTAAGAAAGTAATTAGCATAAAGCTAAAATTGCTAATAACGTGGTAAAAATAGATTGTTTTTCTAAATAAAAAGCACTTCTGTCACCTACATTATAGTGCCCATCTCCTTATGTAGGAGATAGGGCACTTATAATGTGGTGACAAAGCCTCTTTACGGAAAATGTCCAGTCATCTGTCCATAAGTGTAAGTGGATTATACCCCAAGGCTATCATCAAAAACACAAGTCCACAATTGAATGGCTGAAGAGAAACATAATTTAAGGCTTGGCTTGAAACAAAATCAAAACCCACAAAGATGTCACAGCAAAACTGAAATAAGCAATTGTTCATTGTAACGTCTCTGGCCGCGGTCCGTCGTTCTAACTTACCCCTCAATGACCGCAGCCATGGACATCCTGCGGCTGTGCTGCGTCCCCCCCTGTGAGGCACCGGCATTCACTTCTGGGTATCGAGACTGTCTTTCGGAGGGTGCGGCTGCATTTCCACGCCTGCTCTGCTACTCCACGCCTGAAGTCTACCTGCCGCCAGGTCCCAGCCGTGCCTGCCTTGCTACTGTCTACATTGCCTCAGGTAACCTTTCTGGACTATTGACTCTGTACCATACCTGTTTGGCCAGCTGCCATCCCGCTACGTGGTACGGCCCAGTGGGTCCACACCCCGCATCGTGACAGTACGCTCAGGCCATGGACCCCGCTAGTCAATTTAAGGGCATGTCACCCTCCCAAGCCATGCATGCGGACCTGCAGGACCTCCGAGCAAGACAGGATCAACTTCTTGTGGCAGTGGACTCCACGGCGTAGCAGCTAGGGGCGCTGGCTGCTTCCCTTCCTGCTTCTATGCAAGCTCCTCCGACCGACCTTCCTGCTACACCTCCTGGCTGTTCCGGTTCGGATCATCGGTTCTTACTGCCTTTACCTTCTCGGTTTCATGGAGGCGCAAGTTTGTGCAGGGGATTTCTGAACCAATGCTATATCCATTTTTCCCTGCACACCCGAGCATTTCCATCGGACGGAACCCAGATTGCCTTCATCGTGTCTCTACTTGCACGCAAGGCCCTGGCATGGGCGAATCCAATCTGGGAACGTCAGGGACCTGAGACTCAAGACTTCCAGGAGTTTGTGCGGTTGTTCCGTACTGTTTTTGAGCAGCAACCTGCGCCAAGAGGACACCTCCGTCAGCAAATACACCATCCAGTTCCGGACCCTGGCAGGAGAGCTGTCCTGGAACACTGAGGCCTTGGTAGCATCTTTCTGGCATGGCCTATCGCCCGAGATCAAGGACGAACTTGCTGCTCGTGATCTACCACCCACCTTGGACGACCTGATTCTGCTGGCTACCCGGGTGGATATAAGGCTCAAGGAGAGATCTCATGAGCTTCGACAGGAGAGATGGCTTCCTAGATTGGCACCCAACTTCCAGCAAACCCGCTCTCTACTGCCTTGCCCGAGGTTCCGATGCAGGTGGATCACCTAAAATTGTCTGTACAAGAGAAACAGTGCAGGCGCACCTCTGGACTCTGTCTGTATTGCGGCCTTGCTGGCCATGTCGTGCGTCTGTGTCCACAAAAGCCAAAAAACCCCAACGCCTAGGTTTGGTTGGAGAGACAACCCTGGGCGCCACTGCTTTTAATCGTGAACTCTCCTCCAAACTGTTCCCGTGACGATCATTGTTGGCGAGAAACCCCATCTGGCCTCTGCCTACCTGGACTCTGGCTCTGCACCTTATTTCATCTGTCAAGACCTTGTGGATCTTCTCCAGTTGCCCACTGTCCATATGGAAAGGTCGTTGATTGTCGCCTCTGTAGATGGACTGCCATTGCCTGACCCAGTGTTGTCTGTGACCAAGACACTGAGACTTCAAGTGGGAGTTCTTCACACTGAGCTCATCTCCCTGTTTGTCCTGCCCAAGGCCATCATCCCCATGCTGCTGGGTTTGCCTTGGCTCCGTTTGCACTCCCCAGTCCTGCATTGGAACTCTGGAGAGGTTCTCCAGTGGGGTCCCAAATGTCTCGACCGCTGTCTGGGTCATATCCAGCCACCGCAGCCTCCTTCGCTTCAGTCATTGTCAGGGTTGCCTTCTTGTTTCTCTATGTTCTCTGATGTCTTCAATAAAAGGGAAGCAGAGACCTTGCCACCACATCGAGCATACGATTGTCCGATCGACTTGGTTCCTGATTCATCTCCTCCTCGCGGTAGAGTATACCCTCTCTCCCTGCCAGAGACCCAGTCTATGTCGACCTACATCAAGGAGAATCTTGGGAGGGGCTTCATTTGTAAGTCCTTATCCCCGTCCGGAGCTGGGTTCTTCTTTGTAAGAAGAAGGATGGATCCCTCCGACCCTGCATTGACTACCGGGGCCTCAATCGGATCATGGTGAAGAACAGGTACCTATTCCCTTTGATTTCGGAACTGTTTGATCGCATACGGGGGGCAACATTTTTTTCTCTCAACTGGACATGCAGGGGGCCTACAACCTGATTCGGATTCGTCAGGGTGATGAGTGGAAGACCGCATTTAATACACGTGATGGGGACTATGAATACCTAGCTATGCCCTTCGGCCTGTGTAATGCCCCCGCGGTGTTTCAAGAATTTGTCAATGACATTTTTCGTGATCTCCTCTATGTCTGTGTTGTGGTGTATCTCTCTGACATTTTGATTTTTTTCCCCAGATCCGGTAACTCATCAGAATCATGTCCGCCAGGTGTTTCTTCGTTTAAGGGAGAATCATCTTTATGCCAAGCTGGAGAAGTGCATGTTTGAAAAAAGATCTCTTCCCTTCCTTGGTTATATCATCTCCGATCAGGGCCTCAAGATGGACCCTGAGAAAGTAAGTGCTGTCCTGGAGTGGCCACGCCTCCAAGGCTTAAGGGCCATACAACGCTTCCTGGGATTCGCCAACTTCTACCGGCTGTTCATCCCCAACTTCTCATCATTGACAGCCCCCATCGCTACCCTCACAAAAAAGGGTATGAATGCCAAAATGTGGACTCCGGAGGCAGAAGCCGCATTTGAGACCTTAAAAAAAGCATTTACGTCAGCCTCTATTCTTCACCATCCTGATGTGTCCCTACAGTTTTCTTTGGAGGTGGATGCTTCCTCTGTTGGTGCAGGTGCACTGTTGTTCCAGGGAGGTTCTAAAGGCAAGGCTGTGGTATGTGGCAACTATTGCAAACTGTTTTCTTCTGCAGAGCGCAACTACTCGATTGGGGATCAGAAGTTACTGGCCATTAAAGGCATTGTGTTGCCAGAAAAACATGTTTTTTTTTTTTTAATTAAACATTTAGTGTGTGGGTGATTAAACGTTGTTCAAATTTTTTTTATTTTTTTCACGAGTCAGGAAATATTATAAATTATTTCTAATTTATAATACTACCCATTTTTGGTCACTAGATGGAGCTATTTCCCAAAATTGCAGCATTGCAACATTGGGTTAAAAGCCCTCGCTCTAGTGAGCTCTCAGCATCCCCCCCTCCTTTATCCTGGCTAGTGCCGGGATAAACGAGGGGTTTGAACGGTGTAACCTCCTACACTGTGTGTCGCCATTTTTTGAGCTAACACACAGCGTAGTAGGTTTACATACAGTAGTAAACACACACAAACACGAACATACATTGAAATCTCTTACCTGCTCCTGCCGCCGCGGCTCCCTCCGGCCCGTCCGCTCCGTTTGCTGCCGCTGGTCCAAGTGCACAAATCCGGAAGCCGCGACCGGAAGTAGTAATATTACTGTCCGGCCGCGACTTCCGGTCCACAGGAAAATGGCGCCGGACGGCGCCAATTTCGAATTGGACTGTGTGGGAGCGGCGCATGCGCAGTTCCCACACAGACGCCGTACACTGAAGTCAATGGGACGGGAGCCGTTCGCAGTCCCTATGGGACTGTGGCTGCCGTATTCCATGTCTGTATGTGTCGTTAATCGACACAGACAGAAATGGAACAAAAAATGGCAGCCCCCATAGGGAAGAAAAAGTGTAAAAATAAGAAAAAGTAAAACACAAACACACAAATGAATATAAACGTTTTTAATAAAGCACTAACATCTTTAACATATAAAAAAATAATTTGTGATGACACTGTTCCTTTAAGCTGGCCCTGCAGGAATGGAGACATCTACTGGAGGGCGCAGTCCATCCTATCCTGGTCTTCACGGATCACAAGAATCTGACCTATTTACAGACGGCTCAACTGTTGAACCCCCGTCAAGCCAGGTGGTCGTTGTTCTTTGCTCGGTTCCGGTTAGAACTCCACTACTGACCTGCCGACAAGAATGTGAGGGCCGATGCCTTGTCTAGGTCATTTGAAACAGAAGACACTGTGGAGTCCCCATAGAATATTATCGACCCTTCCTGCATCTATTCTGTTAACCCTCTGCAGGTTAGTGACATTCCTCCAGGAAGAACATTTGTACTTCTGGCTGACAGAAGAAGAATCCTTCGTCACAGTTCCAAGCTGTCAGGTCACGCGGGTGCCCGTAAGACCCGAGACCTAATCGCCTGCCAGTTCTGGTGGCCCACGCTGCCCAAAGACGTCATGGACTTTGTCTCCTCCTGTACGGTGTGTGCAGCAAACAAAGTTGTCCACTCCAGACCAGCCGGTCTGCTCCAACCACTGCCTGTGCCCGATGCCCCCTGGCGGCATGTTACTATGGACTTTGTCATAGATCTGCCTCTCTCTGCGGGATGCAGTGTGATCTGGGTGGTGGTGGATCGATTTTCTAAAATGGCTCATTTTGTTCCCCTGACTGGTCTGCCTTCTGCTGCTCGACTGGCTGACCTCTTCATACAACACATCTTCCGTCTACACGGCTTGCCTCTGCATACTGTCTCGGATCGAGGGGTCCAGTTCACCTCAAGGTTTTGGAGAGCACTCTGCGGCCTTCTCGGTGTAAAGTTGGACTTCTCTTTGGCCTATCATCCCCAGTCCAATGGTCAAGTCGAGAGGATTAACCAAATTATGGAGAACTATCTACATCACTTTGTTTCCAGGCGACATGATGACTGGGTGCAGCTGCTCCCGTGGGCAGAATTCTCCTATAATAACCATACTAGCAAGTCCACCACCTCCAGACCATTCTTCATAGTCTATGGCTAACATCCTCGAATACCTCTTCCCGTCTCTACTATGTCCCAGGTGCCTCCAGCTGACTCGACCTTCAGGGACTTTCTGCAAAGATGGCAACAGACCCGATCTTCTATCCTGCTGGCAGTTGACCACACAAAGAAAAAAGCAGATACTAGAAGACGGGATCCTCCTCAGTTTCTTCCAGGTACGAAGGTCTGGTTGTCCTCAAAGAATATCCAGCTGAGGGTGCCGTCCTGCAAATTTGCTCCAAGGTTCCTCGCACCCTTCGAAATCCTGCTACAAATTAACCCAGTCTCTTACAAACTGCGGCTGCCTCCTACCCTCAAGATCCCTAACTCCTTCCATGTCTCCTTGCTGAAGCCCGTGGTCCTGAACCGCTACCCTAGGACTCCTAGTTCCGCAGTGGCTCCCGGCGGCTCGTCAGGGACTTTCGAGGTAAGGGAGATTCTAGCCACCAAGAAGTTGGGAGGAAGGACGTTTTATTTAGTGGATTGGAGGGCATTTGGTCCAGAAGAGAGGTTTTTGGAGCCAGAGGAGAACATCGATGCTCCTGTCCTCATGAGGAAGTTTCTCTCCCGCTCTGGCCCCAAGAAGAGGGGGCGTAAGAGGGGGGATACTGTAACGTCTATGGCCGCGGTCCGTCGTTCTAACTTACCCCTCGATGACCGCAGCCATGGACATCTTGCTGCTGTGCTGCGTCGTCCCCCTGTGAGGCGCCAGCACTCACTTCCGGGTATCGAGACTGTCAGCCGGTGGGTGCGCGCGCTAGTGCCTGCTCTTAAAGTGCATTAAATCATCATCAACTCACATGATTTCCTGGACTATAAGAAGGCCTCCGCCCTTCTGATCCTCGCCTGAGCATTGTTGTTGTTTCCCAAAGTCTGTCTTGCAAATGGTCTCCTAAGTGCCTTCCAGTTGCCAGTGTTCCCCGTAACTGTATCCTGTATCCTGTTTCCCGTGCTATCCAGTACCATCGTAGTCTACTGCCGTGCTGAGCTGTTGCCGTGCTGCGTTTCCCTGCCTGCTCTGCTACTCCACGCCTGACGTCTACCTGCCGCCTGGTCCGAGCCGTGCCTGCCTTGCTACTGTCTACATTGCCTCAGGTAACCTTTCTGGACTATTGACCCTGTACCATACCTGTTTGGCCAGCTGCCATCCCGCTACGCGGTATGGCCCAGTGGGTCCACACCCCGCATCGTGACATTCATAAACAAAAGCTTTTCCTATCAGAGACATTTACGACATATCCACAGGATATGTCATAAATGTCAGATAGATGCGGGTACCACCGCATTTTCTAGGCTTGGTTCTGTTACTGTATCTATGTGCTAGGTTTGGTTGTGTTACCATATCTATGAGCAATGCTTGTGAAACATTCACGACCGCGGACCGTCGGGACTACTCACCCCCCGGACGCCTGCAGCCGTGCACTTTCACTCCACTCTGCTGTGTCCCGTAGGGTGTGCGCACACGCTCACGCCCGGCCTTAAAGGGCCAGTGTGCACACATGTTTAACATCACTAATTAGCCTATGATCACCCTGGATTTAAGTAGGGCCCTGCCCTTTTGCTCATTGCCTGAGCATTGTTCATATTCCTCTGTTAGTCTTGTAAATGGTGCCTCAGTGTTATCCTGTTCCCGTGCTCTGCTACCTGTATCCTGTATCCCATGCTGTCGTTTTTCCTGTGCCTGCTATAGTGTTGGAGTTGGGTTCTGCCATCTGCCACGTCTGCTGTGTTACACCACGTCTGGTGTCATCTGTCTCGTCTGCATCACCTGCCGCCAAGATCCCATCTGTGCCTGGCCGTTGCTACTGTCTGGACTATCACAGGTACCCTTGTGCTTGGACTATATATATTAAATTGGTACACTGTAGTTTGGCCAGCTGCCATCCCGCTACGGCGGTGTGGCCCAGTAGGTCCACACACCCACAGATCGTGACAGCTTGATTCTGTTACTGTATCTATGCTCAATGACTGGTTCTGTTACCGTATCTTTGTGCTAGGTCTAGTTGTGTTACTGTATCTATTCTCAATGATTTGTTCTGTTTCCGTATCTTTATGCTAGGTTTGGTTGGGCTACCGTATCTATGTGCAATGCTTGGCTCTATAACCGAATCTTTCTGCTATGTTTGGATCTGTTACTGTATCTATGTGTTGGGCCTGGTTCCAGTGGCGTAACTACCGCCGTAGCAGCAGTAGCGGCTGCTACGGGGCCCGCGGCATGAGGGGGCCCGTGTCGCCCGCCGGCACGGGCCCCCACCATGGCCGGAGGCTCCGCTAGCAGCCGCTATGGCTGCTACAGCGGGACGCCACTGAACACTACGGCAGAGCAGGGAGGTATCTCCCCGCTCTGCCATTAACTGGTTCCCGACCGCTGGCTGTATTTTTACGGCCAGCGGTCAGGGTCGGGTCCTTAAAACCCGAGCCATAGACTTTCTACGGCTCGGGTTTTAACTTGCTGCCCGCGCGATCGGGCAGCTGAATGTCGGGTCTCCGGCTGTCAGTGACTGCCGGGGACCCTGAGGAGAGGATTGAAGCAGCTTTCACTGCTTCTGTCTTCTCTGATCACTTGTACACAGCGCTGAATGCGCGCTGTGTACAGGAATAGAGACAGCAGCGGCGCTGTCTCTATTCCTCCCGGTGATCATGTGACTGGTCACATGATCGCCGGGTGCCGTTAGTGGCAGGCTGCTGCTGGGTCTTACTAGACCCAGCACAGCCCTATTAGTGACAATCGTCACTATGAGAGGGCTGATTTCCCCTGTAACTGGGGCTGCTGTGCAGCTCCAGTTACAGTGGAAAAACATGGTGTAAAAGAAAGAAAAAAAATATATAAAGTTCCCCAAAGGTCTTCTTTGACCTTTGGGGGACAGACCATAGTAATAAAAAAATAATAAAGTAAAGAGCAAAAAAAATTAAAATAATAAATACACATAAAATACCCACCCCCCAAAAAAAACGTTTCCCCCGCCAATCATTGTTGTAACGCTAGCGCTGACCCAATTACCCTAATATAGACATGTAATATATAAACATTTACGGTAGACAATGATGATCACAAATAAAAGGCCTATTTTAGGGTAAAACTATGTTATTACCAAAAAAAAAATAGCTGAAATGTAAAAAAGCTTATTTTTTTACTATTATTTTCAAACTTTATGAATAAAAATTCTAAAATAGCAAAAAAGGTGTGTATAAAAACAATAAAAAATGAAACCTGCATTGTCTACGGAAAAAACGTCGTAAAAATCACGTCGTTAGCCCAACAAATAAAAAAGTTATAGCCATTTAACTAACACGTGCTAAAAATGGCTAAACGGTGTCAGGTCCTGAAGGCGCAAAATAGAGCAAAAGACATGTATCCCCTCTCCACAGGACATGTATCCCCTCTCCACAGGACATGTATCCCCTCTCCACAGGACATGTATCCCCTCTCCACAGGATCTCCACAGGACAGGGGATACATGTGTGATCGCTGGCATTGATAGGGAGAACGGGGGACTGAAAGTCCCCTGAAGTTCTCCATCACAAACCTCGGACTTCCGGGGTCTGTGTCGGTAGCTCCGTAGAAATGAATGGAGCGCCGGTCGTGCTTGTGCACATGCGTGACCAGCGCTCCTTTCATTTTTATTGAGCTGAGCAGACGCCGGAAGTCAGAGGTTTGTCATGGAGAAGTTCAGGGGACTTTCAGTCCCCCGTTCTCCCTATCAATGCCAGCGATCACACATGTATCCCCTATCCTGTGGAGATCCTGTGGAGAGGGGATACATGTATTTTAAAGGACACACTGTAGGTCGCATTTTTTTGGGAGGGGGGACGCTGTATGGCGTTCCCTACAGGGGGGGGGAACGCTGTATGGCGTTCCCTACAGGGGGGGGTGGCTGTATGGCGTTCCCTACAGGGGGGGAGCTGTATGGCGTTCCCTACAGGGGGGGGCTGTATGGCGTTCTCTACAGGGGGGGCTGTATGGAGTTCCCTACAGGGGGCTGTATGGCGTTCTCTACAGGGGGGGCTGTATGGCGTTCTCTGCAGGGGGGCTGTATGGTGTTATCTACAAGGGGGCTGTATGGCGTTCTCTACAGGGGGATGTATGGCGCTATCTACAGAGGGGGGCTGTATGGTGTTATCTACAGGGGGGGCTGTAAAAAAGGCACTATCTACAAGGGGGGGGTTGTGTGACACCCAGGGGAGGGGGGGCCCCAGTCAAAAGTTTGCTATGGGGCCCAGTCTTTCCTAGTTACGCCCCTGCCTGGTTCTATTACCGTATCTATGTACATTGTATCATGACCACCTGTCCGGCCGTCACCCCTTCTCCCGCCAAATTTTTACCAGTCCTCGGTGTCTTCTATGTCCGGGCTATCACCGCACCGCTCCCCCTGGCCACCCGCCGCACTGGCTCTTCTGCTGCCTCTCTTCTCCTGCTTTTCTGGCACTTCTGTACCAAAATGCACCCAGGTTTCCTGGGTACATAAGGTACCCACCCCCATTGCTCTTTGCCTGAGCAATTAGGTTCCATACTCTAGCTTGCTCTCTGGTGTTTTCTACTTGGATTATTTGTTACCAACCCTGACTGAACTCAACCTCGCTTGCCTGCCACATGCCCTGACCTTTTGCCTGTTCACCATGACAGCCATCGGCCATCTGCCGCTTGCCCTCACCTCTGGCTCTACCTAATCGTGAGTGACCGTCTGCTTTAGTAAGAACATTGCATCTGTCTGCTGTTATTTTATCTCGCCTGTCCACGTTAGCCATTGCAAACGGAGATTAATCTGGGGTAGCAACCTGGGGATTCTAGCAGCGAAGTCCACATATCCATACGGAGGTTAAAGGATGAACACCTAGATATCCCTGAGACTCCACTCCCCAGCCCAGTTTAAATTTATCGTGTGACATGTACATAATTTTTTGGGCTCAATTTGAACCATAATTATGGCGCATTTTGCTTTGAAAACCTTGATTTTTTTGCACTGGCTGTAGTTATTGACAAATGTAACTAAATGTTTTTGTTTTTTTCTTCAATTAAATTAATTTAAGTTAATATTTAATAGATCCCTGCAACTTGCACCTTGCTACGTAACAGTCTATATTCACCTGCATCATCATCCACTTATCACCCAGGCTGGACATAGATTAAGTTACAGTTAGGGTATGTGCACACGCAGTGTTTTCAGGCGTATTTTGGAAAAACGCCTGAAAAAACGGAAGCAGAACGCCTACAAACATTTGCCCATTGATTTCAATGGGAAATATGGAGTTCTGTTCCAATGGGGCGTTTTTTATGCCTAGTTTTCCAAAAACGGCACATAAAAAGACGCCCGCGCATGTCACTTCTTGGCCCGTTTTGGAGCCGTTTTTCATTGACTCTATAGAAACCAGCTCCAAAAACGGCCGTAAAAAAACGCAGCGAAAATCGCGAGTGGCTTAAAAAACGTCTGAAAATCAGGAGCTGTTTTCCCTTGAAAACAGCTCCGTATTTTCAGATGTTTTTGATTTTGTGTGTGCACATACCCTTAAATATTCTATCCTGGATTGTGTTTGTTTTGGAGATAGTCATTAGCATGGCTTTAATGCCAGAGCATAAAAAATTTCATTAAAGGGTAACTAAATGTTCAACAAACTTCTGACACGTCATAGTGACATGTCAGAAGTTTTGATGAGGTCTGAGCACCCAGACCCCCACAGATCGCTAAAACGAAGCAGCAGAAGAGATCATGTGAGCCGCTTAGTTTCTGTTCGGCTTTTCTCGGAAAGCTGATGTAGCGGTGTACGGACTCAATAGAAAGTCTATGAGCCCGTACATCGCTACATCGGTTTTTCGTGAAAAGCCGAACAGAAACTAAGCGGCTCCGCACACGGGCACTTCTTCCGCTTCATTTTAGCGATCGGTGGGTGTCTCAGTGCTCAGACCCCCGGCGATCAAAACTTCTGACATGTCACTATGACGTTTAGTTACCCTTTAAAAAAACCATTAATGATCATTTTAACATATTATCCTGCACATTTCCCCTTATATTAAATAGACAAGCCCTATTTAATATAGGAATGTGCAAAACTTGGGCCAATTCATGCAAACTAAATGTCTAACACTCTCTGTTGCTTCCCCCCCGTTTCATCCGGGGTGGTGGAGGAGTGTGTAGGTTTCGGAACCGATAGGCAGCATTAACCTCATAATGACCACCCATATGCCTTTAAACGGTGGTCATTGAGGTTACTTATGCGACAGCGCCTGTGCCAGTGTCCCGTGCCGGCTAGAGCGGTTGCCGGTCTGTCTAAAGACAGCCAGGTTCCTGTTCTAATGGCTGGGTTCGGAGCTACCTCCAATCCTGGCTGTTTCACCACTTAAAGAGGCTCTGTGACCACAATATAAGTGGCCTATATTGTACATGATGTGATCGGCGCTGTAATGTAGATTACAGCAGTGTTTTTTTACTTAGAAAAACAATCATTTTTGATAGAGTTATGACCTATATTAGCTTTATGCTAATGAGTTTCTCAATGGACAACTGGGCGTGTTTTACTATATGACCTAGTGGGCATTGTACAGAGGAGTGTATGACACTGACCAATCAGCGTCATACACTATATCGCTAGCTGCAGTCACATAAACAAACTATAATGCTACTCAAGTGTCATGACAATGAATATACATTACCTCCAGCCAGGACGTGACGTGTATTCATTCTCCTGACCACTTCTGTAGCGTCTCTGTGATTTACAGCACAGCAGGCGTAGTCTCGCGAGATTACGCTGTAAGCTGTCATTCACAGCGAGATCTCGCTGTGCTGTCAATCACACAGACGCTACAGAAGTGGTCAGGAGAATGAACACACATGACGTCCTGGCTGGAGGTAATGTATATTCATTGTCATGACACTTGAGTAGCGTTATAGTGTGTTTATGTGACTGCAGATAGCGATATAGCTATATCGCGATCTGCAGTGTAGATGAATGGAGAGGAGTGTATGATGCTGATTGGTCAGCTTCATTCACTCCTCTCCACAACGCCCACGTGGTCATATAGTAAAACATGCCCAGTTGTCCATTGAGAAACTCATTAGCATAAAGCTAAAATAGGTCATAACTCCTGATTAACGGCGCCAAAAATGATCATTTTTCTAAATAAAAAACTCTGCTGTAATCTACATTACAGCGACGATCACATCATGTACAATATAGGCCACTTATGATGTGGTGACAGAGCCTCTTTAAGTGGCCTCATGGGGAGGGGCTCCTTATTTCACCCCAGAGGTACTCCCACGATGCGATTGCAGGGCGCTGATGGTCTCCATTGCAACTAGGGGCCTAACAAAGGTCTCCAAGTCTGCCAACACTTAGGGTATGTTCACACGCAAACTCAAAAATGTCTGAAAATACAGAGCTGTTTTCAAGGGAAAACAGCTCCTGATTTTCAGATGTTTTTTAAGCCACTATGGACGTTATTGGAGCTATTTTCTATATAGTCAATGAAAATCGGCTCCAAAAACGTCTCAAGGAGTGACCTGCACTTCTTTTTCGCGCCCGTTTTTTTACGCAGCAGCGTAAAATAATGGCCCATTCTGCTTCCGATTTTTAAACCATTTTTCGGGAGTTTACGGCCCGAAAAACGGCTGAAAATAGGCCATGTGAACATACCCTTACAGGCATAATACACTGCAATAAAGAAGTATTGCAGTGTATTATAAAAGCGATCAAACGATCGCATAGTGATGTCCATAGTGGGATTAAAAAATATTTTTAAAAATAAGAGCAATAAAGTTTAAAGGAAAAAAAATATAAAAACACATGTTTCCCCCTACAAAATGCTTTATTATGGAAAAAAAACACAAAACTACACATTAATAGTATTGCCGCGTCTGTAACGACCCAAACTACTAGACTATTATGTTATTTAACCTGCACTGTAAATGCCGTAGAAAATAAAATAAAAAACAATGCCAGAATTGCTATTTTCTGTTATTTTCCGTTCATCCTGCAATCCATAAAAACGTTCTAATGAAGACATAAAAACAAATACTTTTCTAAAAAAAAATGTGTTTTATTGTGAAAAAGTAGTAAAACATAAAAAAAACTATATAAATTTGGTATAGCTGTAATTGCGTAATTGCTGTTTTTTTTCCATTATCCCACGAAAAACGTAATGAACATTAATCAATAAGTTATATGTTCCCACAACGGTGCTATTACAAAAATGCAACTCATCCCACAAAAAACAAGCCCTCACACAGCTATATCTTTGGAAAAATAATACAATTATGGCTTTAGAAATGCATTGATGAAAAAAACGGAAAATATCGCTTGGTCATTAAGGCCCAAAATTGACTGGTCACTAAAGTCAGCGGTATGTTCACACGCAGTAGGAAAATACGTCTGAAATTATGGAGCTGTTTACAGGTGAAAACAGCTCCTGAATTTCAGACGTTTTTGCATGTACTCGCGTTTTTCGCCGCGTCTTTTACGGACGTAATTGGAGCTGTTTTTCATTGGAGTCAATCAAACACGGCTCCAAAAACGTCCCCAGAAGTGTCCTGAACTTCTTTGATGTGGGCGTAATTTTACGAGCCGTCTTTTGACATCGACGCGTAAAATTATACATCGTAAGACCAATTGAAAGCAATGGGCAGATGTTTGCAGACGTATTGGAGCCATCTTTTCAGGCTTAATTCGAGGCGTAAAACGCCTGAATTACGTCTGAAAATAGGTCGTGTGCACATACCCTAATACTGCAGGCAGCCTTGCTGTCCCAGCACACCTGCTACACAGTGCTATAATTTAATAATAAGCCCTTATTCACACTACAGGGTTTCCCGGCCGGGTGACGGCTGTTCATAAAACGGCCGTCACCCTGCTGCAGTAGGAACAATACACCGCGTTCCAAATTATTATGCAAATGTTATTTTTCGCTGATTTTCCTAAATAGTCGATGCAAATGACAGTCAGTATAATCTTCAAGCCATCAACCGTTGGCGTATAATGCAAATTTTATTGAACAAATCTCCTAATGATAACAGATTTTTTTTTAGAAGTAAAAAACTCAAAATGCAGTGTTTCAAATTATTATGCACAACAGAGATCAAAACATTTTAAAGGTTGTAAAGAGAACTAAAATGGTAATTTGTTGAATTTGCAGCATCAGGAGGTCATATTTACAGAAATCAAAAGCTCTTTCAATCAAAAAAAACTTAACAGGCCAAGTTACATGTTAACATAGGACCCCTTCTTTGATATCACCTTCACAATTCTTGCATCCATTGAATTTGTGAGTATTTGGACAGCTTCTGCTTGAATATCTTTGCAGAATGTCAGAATAGCCTCCCAGAGCTTCTGTTTTGATGTGAACTGCCTCCCACCCTCATAGATATTGTGCTTGAGGATGCTCCAAAGGTTCTCAATAGGGTTGAGGTCATGGGGGCCACACCATGAGTTTCTCTCCTTTTATGCCCATAGCAGCCAATGACACAGTGGTATTCTTTGCAGCATGAGATGGTGCATTGTCATGCATGAGGATAATTTTGCTACAGAAGGCACGGTTCTTCTGAAAGTGGTCAGTCATAAACTCTACGTACTTTGCAGAGGTCATTTTCACACCGTCAGGGACCCTAAAGGGGCCTACCAGCTCTCTCCCCATGATTCCAGCCCAAAACATGACTCCGCCATCTCCTTGCTGACATCGCAGCCTTGTTGAGACATGGTGGCCATTCACCAACCATCCACTACTCCATCCATCTGGACCATCCAGGGTTGCACTGCACTCATCAGTAAACAACACGGTTTGAAAATTAGTCTTCATGTATTTCTGAGCCCACTGTAACCGTTTCTGCTTGTGAGCATTGTTTAGCGGTGGCCGAATAATAGCTTTATGCACACTTGCAAACCTGTGGAGGATCCTACACCTTGAGGTTTGCGGGACTCCACATGCACCAGCGGCTTCAAATACCTGTTTGCTGCTTTGCAATGGCATTTTAGCAGCTGCTCTCCTAATCCTATTCATTTGTCTGGCAGAAACCTTCCTCATTATGCCATTATCTGAACGAACCCGTCTGTGCTCTGAATCAGCCACAAATCTTTTCACAGTACTATGATCACGCTTAGGTTTTCTTGAAATATCCAATGTTTTCATACCTTGTCCAAGGTATTGCACTATTTCACACTTTTCGGCAGCAGAGAGATCCTTTTTCTTTCCCATATTGCTTGAAACCTGTGGCCTGCTTAATAATGTGGAACGTCCTTCTTAAGTAGTTTTCCTTTGATTGGGCACACCTGGAAAACTAATTATCACAGGTGTCTGAGATTGATTACAATGATCCAAAGAGCCCTAAGACACAATACCATCCATGAGTTTAATTGAAAAACTAATAATTAAATGTTTATGACACTTAAATCCAATGTGCATAATAATTTGGAACACGGTATAGACCCCTAATGGGGCTATTCACACGACCGATTTATTTGACGGGCCGGGAAAACCGTCCGTCAAAAAATGGGACATGCCCTATTTTCGGCCATTCACCCGGCCGCCCAGCTCCCATAGCTATGGGGCCGGGTAATACACGGCCATCACCAGAATGTGTCCCGAGTGACGGTCGTGTCTACCGTCGCTCGCTCTCTCCTCACAGCGCAGAGTGCATGTGAGGAGGAGGAGTTTATGCCATTCTAACGAATCGCTGTACGCTGGAGGTAAGTTTCTACAATGTGGGGGTGCTGTATACAGGGGTACTGTGTGGCAGGGCCCGGGTGTACAGCAGGTGGAAGGGAGCACTGCGCTTGCTCCCTTCCCCTGCTTGTTTTAAAAGCGCCCTTGCCTGGCGACACCTCCCATGGCCGATGGCACCGCTAGCAGCTGCTGCGGCTACTATTGCTGTAGCGACACCACTATAGCAGAGCAGGGAGGTATCTCCCTGCTCTGCTATGTGCTAGCCCCACTTTAGCTCCCTGAAAGAGCGGAATCTCAGTGTGTTCTGGGATTTCGCACCTGGACGGAGTGCTTGATGTCTCTGTCCATATATGGACAGTGACATCAGGGGAAACTCCTGAAGTGGAATCCCCGAACATTCTGTGACCGGGGATTCCACACCAGGCGAAGCCAGTAAATGGACACAGACGACAGGGGCTTTTCCTGAAGTGGAATCACCGGCCACATGGAGATTCCCCTTCAGGAGTTGCCCCTTATGTCACTGTCCAGATATGGCCGGAATGGATGAAAAACGGATGCAAATCGGCCGTGTGAATAAGGCCTAAAGGTATCTTCACACGGCCTATTTTCAGACGTAATTCGGACGTTTTACACCTCGAATTACGCCTGAAAAAAACGGCTCTAATACACCTACAAACATCTGCCCATTGCTTTCAATGGGTTTTATGGTGTTCTGTTCCCACGAGGTGTATTTTTACACGTCGCTGTCAAAAGACGGCGCGTAAAAAGACGCCCATGTCAAAGAAGTGCATTTCACTTCTTGGGAAGTTTTTGGAGCCGTTTTTCATTGACTCCATTGATAAACAGCTCCAATAACGTCCTTAAAAAAACGCAGCGAAAAACGCGAGTAGTTACAAAAAGATGTTTTCAGGCAAAAACAGCTCCGCAATTTCAGACGTATTTTGCTACTGCGTGTGAACATACCCTTACTGATACCTGTCTCCAAAACATAAATTTTAATAAATTAGTTAAAATAATAAGAAAAGCGATAATTTGTGCATCAACTGTAAATAACTGGTATATCTAGGACAGTGATACAGGGAAGAAAAAAAAGTTACGACTGTCTAAGGCCTTATTCAGACGAACGTTGTATACATCTGTGTTCTGTCCATTAAAAAAAAGGACATCACACGGACCTATGCAATTCAATGAGACCATTTAGACATCGGGGATTTTTCACGCAGTGTGTTTCCGTTACGTGAAACTCACTGTATGTCCTATTCTGGTCCGTTTTTGCAGACCACGTCGCCCATTGAAGTCTATGGGTGCGTGAAAATCACAGACAGCACACGGACGTCATCCGTGTGCTACAAACAAAGAGAGTTAGGCTGGGTTCACACAACCTATTTTCAGGCGTAAACGAGGCATTTTACGCCTCGAATTACGCCTGAAAAGACGCCTTCAAAACGTCGGCAATCATCTGCCCATTGCTTTCAATGGGTTTGCCGACGTACTGTGCCGACGACCTTTAATTTTACGTGTTACTGTCAAAAGACAACGCGTAAAATGTCTGCCTCGGCAGGACACTTCTTGGGGCGTAATTTGAGCCGTTTTTCATTGACTTCAATGAAGAACAGCTCCAAATTACGCCCGTAATTGACGCCTCGCAAAACGCGAGTACGGGCAATTACGTCTGAAATGCAGGAGCTGTTTTCTCCGTAATTTCAGACGTAATGGTCGTTATCATGTGCACATACCCTTAGGGTATGTTCACACTCTTAACAAAAAAACCTCTGAAAATACGGAGTTGTTTCCAAGGGAAAACAGCTCCTGTTTTTTAGATGTTTTTAAGCAACTAGCGTTTTTCGCTGCGTTTTTTACGGACGTTTTTGGAGCTGGTTTTCTATAGAGTCAATGAAAAACTGCTCCAAAAACGGCTCAAGAAGTGACATGCACTTATTCGCAGAAGTTTTTTGACGCGGATGTTTTTCAAAGCGGCCGCGTAAAAAAACGCCCCATCGGAGCAGAACTGCTTCTGTCGGAACAAACGCTTCAATGGGGGAAAAAAACGCTTCTGTCGGAACAGAACTGCTTTTCGGCAGTTTTACAGCCCGAAAAACTGCCTAAAATTAGCCGTGTGAACATACCCTTAGTCAGCTCCTCCTAAAACATGAAATGGATATGCAGGCACTAATCTGCCGTGACTAATGTATTCCAAGTAACAAGAGAATGCAGATGCACACCGCAGGCACTAAGATATATATATATATATATATATATATATATATATAGTATATATATATTATATACACTCTATGTCTAGTATGCATTTTTATTATTTTTATTGCATTACTGCTATAGTAATTATGTTTATAAGGGCTTATTTACACGAACATGTAATACGTCCGTGCAACGCGCGTGATTTTCTTGCGCCTCGCACGGACCTATGTTAGTCTATAGGGCTGTGCAGACAGTCCGTGATTTTCACGCAGCGTATGTCCGCTGCGTGAAACGCACGACATGTCCTATATTTGTGCGTTTCTCGCGCATCACGCACCCATTGAAGTCAATGGGTGCGTGAAAATCACGCGCAGCACACGCAAGCACTTCCGTGTGGCGCGCGTGATTCGCGCAAGAGCAGTAAAAAGTATGAATGAAAACAGAAAAGCACCACGTGCTTTTCTGTTTACAAACATACAGAGTGTCATAATGATGGCGGCTGCGCGAAAATCACGCAGCCACGCATCATATGGTGATGACACACGGAGCTGTTAAGTGCCTTTTTGTTAGAAGAATTTTCCATACTTAGCAATAATGATTCAAGTTTTCATCCCAATAAGAGTTTTATTCTCATCGATGAGGAGACAAGTCAAAATCAGCAGTTGTCTGCCGTCATTACATAAGCACAGGTTTATATACACATATCAATGCGTATTGCAGTACAGACCAACTGAAAAACCGTTTGTGGCTTTCCTGTCACATGAAATGTTACACTTCAGAATGAGATTAGGTCAGTTGGACTTCCTCTGGAGATTGCAAACTTTATTAAGAAGTCCAACCGCCTCATACATTTAAAGAAAGACTGTCATTTAACTCTTTGTCAACTAAAGTATTTTCTGAGAAACCTGCATGCACATTTAATATCTATTATATGAAGTAAGAATAAATTTAAAATAAAACTTTTCTAACATTCCCTCCTCTTATAATTTTATCAAGACATGTTTTGTAAGATTATCCAGGACAGATACTCTTCTTTTGAATCTCTTGGCACATTGTCTTTGTCACTGAGGTCTCAATTAACCTTTGGATCAACCTTCTTATGCAGAGTATCGCATCCACAAACAGTCAATATACTGGCAACAACGGCAATGATCATGAGTACAGATGTTACCAGGCCAGTCCATTTTCCAAACTACCCCTCAATCCATGAGGTGAAGATGTCATTTATTCTGGAGTTTTACCGCAAGCTCTTCGGACAGGGAATTGAGTTCTTCCATTGCCTTGGTAATACTGTCATCAGGAGCTGCATTATTGGGAATAAAAGTACAACAGAAGATACAAACATTTTGCAGACACCCCCTTTCTCTGCTAGTAACATATCCAGGGTTATTCTATTTTGCCATGTCATTAAAGATATAGGTCCCAACTGATCTGCAATGCCCTTTATTGCATCTCTGGCATAATTAACAAATCTCTGTTGATTGTAATAAATATAATTAATCCAGTCGACATTCTTATTTATCGTAGACCACCAGAAAAGTACAGACTCGCAGCCTGATGCAATCTGATTTTGGGCCTTAAACTCATTTGGCCCCCTTCGGGGTACTCCTATTTTCTATGTATATTCTATGGTCAAAGGAACCTCCAGGGATAGACCGCTTCTAGCGATTCAGATAGTCTCCAGGGCGTTTTCTCATTCTCTGAAACTCAGGTGCTAAAAGCAAGTGGGATGGCATCAGAAGCTGAACCAGAGTACAGCCTCCCTGCCACTTGGCCTTCCTTTCTCCACATAGCCACCAGAGATCAGTCCTTGCCCTTGTCTGGTTGGTAAACCAATTAGAGGAGTAATTACCATTATCGGTCACAAAATTGTTCAGTGAGGTTCCCTACTTTCTTACCTTGCCCATTCCTCAGAAAGCAGGTGTAGTTGCCTGGGTAAACAACTACTAAGGGAGGGATTTCATATCTCCCCACAGGTGGGTACAATAAAGAAAATGTCTTACATAATTTATCACCTGGATTATATGATGCATTATATAAAGATAACATGCATTGCAGACATTGTGGGTTCTCCTTATCTGAAAGCCTGAAAGATATAGTAGCCGGATGTGGTCTGGCTTTTGCACAAGCGATACAGTTAGTTCTATTATTTTGGATTGCAGTGTATCCTATCCAGACTAACCATTCATGTTTATCACTGTAACCTGTTTCTAATGTAAATTTATCTTCATAAGTGAAGTTGGCCAGATAAACTTTAGAGGGTAGGTCTATCTTTGGAACGAAAAAACTTTCAGTTGCAAGAAATGCCCTATAGGCCAGTACCTGAAACATCAATTCCTATATCATATAGTCCCTTATCCTTTTTATTAGGGTATTTACATAGATAGTACAAATGTATTTATCTGAATATGCGCTAGTTTGTAAGCTATGTTTCTATCCTTGCATTGATCTATAACACAGCGCGGAAATCTATTTCATACATTGCAGTCTTACCTTCAGTGAAATTAAAATATTTAACTCTTTAAGCTAAGTCTTTAGGAAATCATACTCTGACCCTGCTTCCCAGGGATCCCATACCTTTGGTTGACACACCTTGGACCCCCATAGAATACCTAGAATAACATATAACATTTTGCCCTGTCTCCTCCCAGGCTCTGGATGTTTTCTTCGCTGAAGTTTGAGACCAGTCACTTCTAACAAATGACCACCCTTTGTAATCAGTCTTTTATAGCCTAGGAGGATAGTGGCAATTCCCTAAGTACATTACATTGTGATAAGTCTATCCAAGAGCTACATTTGGCTATCTTTAAGGCCGTAGGTGTGGTAAGCAGAACCTGATATGATCTTTTTTAATGAAAATAATATCCAATTTCCTGACTTCTCAGGTTCAGGTACAGGTACACCTGGAATACAATTAGAGATAGAAACTTCCTTGTTGGTTAGCATTTTTGCCATATATTCAAGCAAGTGTAAAATCAAACTCTTCATCCATCCTAGAGAATGGATGTAACTGTGGTATTACAAATAGTCAACCCATTTGGTGAATACATCAATAATCACTAAACAATAATTCTTCCCTTTGGGTTTCACATAAGAACTAATGTCAAAAATAACTAATTTTAATAACATGTGAAATCAGCATTAATATACTTGTCTTAAAGGAACAATGTCTGTGTTATTCACTACATAAGAACAAGACGGGGTCTCCAGACAAGATGGGGTCTCCAGACAAGATGGCTGCTGCACAAAATAAATTCATCTAAACATTATTTTAATCACTTTCATTTTCCCCACCTTTTGTTTATTTGAGGACATTTTGTACCCAAGCCAGGTACTTAAAATAGGGCTTATCCCCCTTACGGACTTAATTTTCTTAGCTTGCTCTACGGTCATACTTGTCCTGCATAATGCCAAAAAGGTCTGTACAGTGGCAACAGGCTGGGCCAACTACTTGGCAAATGCCCGTTTGGGCAGAATTCAAAACATAAAACACATAATCTGTACCAGTTTCCAATCTGTCGGCCACTTTCTCTATATTATGTGCATTCTTTACTGCTAAACCTACTAATATTGGCAATAATCCAAACTTCTCCTCCACGGTACATATTGGTCATAATTGTCGCACTGTCACTTACTGTCCTAATGGGACTTTTACCCCTGCAGATATAACAGGTTATGGGCAGCATCTTCCTCAAACCTAAAGACACCCAGGTGACATAACCTCTGGGCTCTCATTGCTGCCATGTACTTCTTACTTATGAGTGACAACAACCTGTGACCTTCACCTCATACCTCCACATAAAACACCTCAAGTTGTTATTCACAATACCGTGACATATTTACATACATTATAATTATAAACCTCAGACAATATAAACAATAGGGTCTCAACTAAGAAAAGAATACTATCACCAATCTCATGCTATCACCCCTCAGGTTTGGGTCCCATCAGTTCATTGACAAATCCTGTACATCAAATCAAACAAACAAACAAACAAACAAACAAACAAACAAACAAACTTCTCTGTCCCTCTGGACAGGGCACATAGATAATATGTAGTTACTGGGTACATTTTATGTCACACATGTTGTTACCCTTTTCAGCAGGATTTGTACCTTGATCTGAGCTGATTATCTGTAACATCTTCTACTCACAGAAATATTCACATATACCATACGTTTTATCTGACAAGTGTCTCAAACCAAATTTTTTCAAATCAACAACCTTATACATATACCTAATATCTTAGGAAGCAAAAACAACTTCAATGAAATCCATACAAATGTGTTAGAATGGATATTGTGGATTTGGGAACTGTCCTCTCTTTGGTCTTACATTCCCCTGTAGACTATGTTTGGCGCATGTTAAACAAGTTAAACAAAAATTAGTAGTTAGTAAAGCCATATACCGTGAACACTGTAGATATGATTTCTACCATCCCCCCTGTTGAGACATGGCTTGTCCCATGGGTCAATATAACTGCACATCTGAATAAGTTGCTGGGTAGGATGTATTTGTTCTTACAAGATCCATCTACAAACAGTATGAGATCACTATCTAGTAGTGGAATATCTTTAAGATCTGATCTTGGTAACACTCTTTCTGCTATGGAGGATAGGCAATCAAGTGGTTCACCATCCTCCGCAGTAGACATCAAGGTCGAAAAATTTAAAGTGGTACATTTTTCTATCATAAATAACACTAATATGAAGCTCTTATAGCTTCTGCGGCCACTACAACTGATTTAATAATCAGTTAGTCCAAGCACTGAATAGCCTAGAAGAACCGGTTTTATCTGAAAATAAAATGCCTCTTCATAAATCAAAGACATCAATGGTCCTGTAATAGCAGCATAATTGGCTATCCAACTCCTGCAGAAGTTAGTCATACCCAAAAAGGACATCATTTGTCTTTTTGTCAGAGGTTTCGGTGCTTGGAGCATTGCTGACTTTCTTCCGTCATCTAGATTTTTACCTTCTTGGGTAATATGGTGTATGGAATGCCTGTGTGATGCCGAGGCTAGTAAGTATATGCCCTAGTACTTCTCCTATGAACTTCTCCTAGTACTGTCACTCTCGATTACTTCAGAACCCCATATCGGCATACTACTTCACTGAGTATTTTCCTAGCAGTGTTTTTAGCTATGTTTTTTGGTTACTGGCCATGCCTCAGGTCAATTTGAAAACACGTCAGTACATAAGAGGAAAAATTTATATACACTCACCTTGGGTAGCTGTATGTAGTCCACCTGCAGTCGCTGGAAGAGGTAATCAAGGCAAGGCGTGCGCTTACTGGGTGTTTTTATCGTTTTACCGGGGTTGTGTCTGACGCATGTCAGGCAATCCTCTATATGTTGAGCAGCTGTGTTCTGAAATCCAGGTGCAAACCAGTGTTGTATTGGTTTGCCTGCTGCAGTCAGAAAGCCTCTTGCTCGCCATATTGTGTCATAATTGTGTGAGACTCCAAAGGTGTACCTCGAGTCTATATAGACATTCACCCTTTTACCTGTGCCCAACTTACATGCTTCTGTGAGTGCCATGAGTTCTGCCTCCTGGGCAGAGCTGCTGGAGGGCAGTGACTTTTGCTGCACTGTCTTACCTTCCTGGACTACTGCATACCCGGTGGTGAAATGTCCTGTCTGCTCATTCCAGTATCTGGTTCCGTCTACAAAATACTGAACATCATAGTTAGTCAAAGGTACATCAGTGACACCTGGTAACTCTTGGGCGTCAAGTTACATTAAACTGTGACAATCAGACTCATGTTCCATATCAAACAAGTCTTTGTCATTTGCAAATTCGTACATTAAGGAAACTGTATTTATAACTTTAAAACTTGATTTTACACAGCTAACTTTAATTAATTACTTAAAAAGTCAGTCTATTTAGACAATCTTGTACTTTAGTTCAATGTTCTAGGACTTTTTACACACTAATTTTACATATAATAATAATTTTAAATTCAATTAATTCAGTTCTTAATCTGGATTGAGAAAAACATCTCACATCAAACAGTACACAATTTCATTTCCTCCTCAGACTAGTCTGCAACAAACACCCTGTATATACGGACACACACCCTGTATACACGTCTACATCATACTTCTTGTTATCATCCACCTTACTCATTGCAATGTACCTATCTGTATTACTCTTTATCACTACTACAGTCACTATTATTGAATGCTATTATTTTATGCACATGATATACATATCAACATTTATTGACACACTCTTCTATAGTTCTGCTTTTCCAATAATTTCATGGTCTTTCAACCAGCCAGCATTTTGTTCTATGAAAGTTTTTCATCTTGAACTATATAAACAACCTTCTTTAACATTCCTTATCATTTTAACATTCTGTCAACCTTCTACCTTGTTCTCCTTTGTGAGATTCTTCCAACCGTCGTCTTACACAATCAAAACCACACTTCTCTTTTTCCTTCACTAAATTATAACATTCAATTACCCTCAAATTCCTTTTAAATCCAAATTTGCCACACCCTTATCATCATCATCATCATTTTACATTCACCACATCTAATTTGTGCATATACTTAACATCCCCTTCTAAAGGTATATTTTAATACTTTTTAACACAAACATGTTGAAGCTGTTCCTGATTCGTTACACATGTTACAAGCAGTGTCCTTTTGAAAGGAAATCTAATTTAGCAAATTTAGTATATGTCTATCTCTCTATTTAATGGACACTTAAATAGTTTATTTTCTTTTTTCTAGAATAGGAGTCTTACGAGCACTTTTAATATGAAGAGATTTGATTAACTTTGTATCCTTTATCAATTATTTTGACTATTCTCCAACCTTCAGTAGAAATAGCCTGATTAATCCAAACATACAATCAGAATAAAACATTCTAAAACAATCTGGTGTGCCTTTGTTCTTTTCTAATATTTTTAAATATCTTAGTCATCACATATAAAGAAAATAATAATAAAAGACCAACCAAACTTAATGAGAAGCCATCAGGACAATAGATGTTAATCCACTTTTTTGCTACGTGACAATTTGACTTACTAATATTAATTTATCCCTTTATTCTATTTGTTCTTGGTTCTATGATCTGACTCTAATTTGATCTCATTCAAAGAGTCTTGTAGAATTTTGATGGTCAGTTGGGAATATTGAATAACAGTGTTCACTGCACCTTATAAATAAGGCCGCTTACCAAAACGTTATTCTCCCTGGACTGTAGGACTCGCTGCACTCTACACGCCTAGAGCTGCTTACCAAAACACAGTCCCAAGACAGTAATGTCGCTCACCCAAGGTGACCACGACGAGGAAATGTGAAAGACTGTCTCAACTCTCACTTTTACCACATTTAGACAAGACACATGATTAACGATTAACAAACAGACAAATTCGATATGAATAACAAAACCTACTATCATATTCTATATATCTGTATACCTCATATATCTTGACCACAAGGTATTTTCACCAAAGTTTCACAGTACACACACAAAACACAACAATATTTACAAGTATTATGCTGATCAGTCATATACTTAATGTTCCTGTGTGTTTTACAGTATTTTTCCTACTGATTTGTCCGTGTAACAATTTTACAAAGGACCATTCCTAATTGGACTCCCTTATACACACAAGGTTTTATTTATTTAACCCTCATACATTCATTCTTCACAGTCAAGGAGTCTCATATATGTTTCATCTATAACAACCATTTCTTTCAACTTCACCAAAGAAATACTTGATTACCTTAAAACTTCTGGTGTCAGGGGCGTCCAGAGACAATAAGAGGCTGGTCAGACCAGCAGCAGATGTCCTGGATGTGTCTTTACACCACAGTTTGAAAGTCTTTATCTTTCTTTAACTTTGGATTTAGTTTATCTCAATCATTCAATACTTTTAGTCACGATCTTAAACTTTATAAAACAAATAATCCTAATACTCTATAAGAAATAATCATAATACTCTAAGAAATAATCATAATACTCTATAATCTTTAATCTATAGGAGATCCTTCAAATCTCCAAGTACTTTATCTTTTACGTGCTGCACGGAGTAATTTATTACCTGTAGCCTTCTCACATAGGCTATGGACTACTAACCTCGAGAACCGCTATTCCCAGGTTTTTATATTAAGACCTGTGCTTAATATAACTAAGACCCAGTCTTAGTACCTAAGATCCAACTTAGGTTTTTATCACGTAACCTTATACATCTAAATATGAAAAATAATAAAAACACATATATACAAAATTATATTACCGTTATTCAGATGAAAACTCGAATCCTCAATTCTCCCTACTATGTTCTTTTAAAAACCATCATTCCACCTCCTCCCTCCGTCTGACTGGCCTCTTTTTAACGGTAATTTAACCGGAGGTCTTTGAATTAAGTGAGTATTTTGATGACTCACCCCATGCATGGTGTACAGTCCTCGGGTGGACGAGGGTCTGGAAATATTGGTTTCCGGCTTCGAAGGACCAAGATGTTAGAAGAATTTTCCATACTTAGCAATAATGATTCAAGTTTTCATCCCAATAAGAGTTTTATTCTCATCGATGAGGAGACAAGTCAAAATCAGTAGTTGTCTGCCGTAATTACATAAGCACAGGTTTATATACACATATCAATGCGTATTGCAGTACAGACCAACTGAAAAACCGTTTGTGGCTTTCCTGTCACATGAAATGCTACACTTCAGAATGAGATTAGGTCATTTAACTCTTTGTCAACTAAAGTATTTTCTGAGAAACCTGCATGCACATTTAATATCTATTACATGAAGTAAGAATAAATTTAAAATAAAACTTTTCTAACACTTTTGCGCGCGCAAAACGCTGCATGTAAATCCAGCCTTAGGCCAGATTCAGACGAACGTGTTCGTTTTGCGCGCGCAAAATACGCTGCGTTTTGCGCGCGCAAAAGGCACTTGACAGCTCCGTGTGCCCTGTTTATATGGATGCGCGGCTGCGTGCTTTTCGCGCAGCCGCCATCATTATGACACTCTGTTTGGATGTTTGTAAACTGAAAAGCACGTGGTGCTTTTCTGTTTACATTCATTCTTTTACTGCTGTTGCGCGAATAACATTTGTCCCACAGAAGTGCTTCCGTGAGGCAAGCATGATTTTCACGCACCCATTGACTTCAATGGGTGCGTGATGCGCGAAAAACGCAGAAATGTAGAACATGTCGCGAGTTTTACGCAGTGGACTCACGCTGCGCAAAACTCACGGACAGTCTGCACTGCCCCATAGACTTGCATAGGTCCGTGCGACACGCGTGAAAACCATGCGGGCTGCACGGACGCAAATCACGTTCCTGTGAATCCGCCCTTAATGTGAGGTTCTTAGCGCTCAGTTTGATCGAATTGTGCGAGCCCACCTGCAACCTCAAACCTCCTGGGGGTCCCTACACTGAACATTATATCCTTATTTTGGAGACTTAGGGTATGTGTACACGCAAAACGAAAAACAAGGGAAAACAGCCTCTGATTTTCAGCCGTTTTTGAAACCACAAACGTTTTTGCGGCCGTTTTTAAAGCTGTTTTTCTATTGACACAATGAAAAACGGCTCCAAAAATGGCTCAAGAAGTGACATGCACTTCTTTTTACAGGGGTGTTTTTTTTACGTGACATTTTTTGAAACAGCTGCAAAAAAAAAACGCCACGTCGGATCGAAACACCATTTTTCCCATTGTAATCATTGGGCAGATGTTTGGAGGCGTCTAGCTTCTGCTTTTTCAGCCGTTTTTCGAGGCGTTTACGGCCTGAAAATAAGCCGTTAGAACATAACCTAACCTCTCTCTCTTGGGACTGAGCCCACAGTGAGCTCAGTATAAGTAGGAACCAAATATATTCTGTTCTAATTAAAAACAGCCCAGGACAGGTCATCCGTGTGCTGTCAGTGTTTCACACAACTGTTGCTAAAGAAATGTTGAGAAAAAAATTAATAAATTTGCACCAAAACTGGCATTAAAAACTGATGCCACATGGAACAGAAATGCATTAAATATGGTAAATTTTTTTGCGGATGCAAAATGGACACACTTATCTGAATAAGGCCTAACACTTAGACATGCACTCACAGAGACAGACATACTGCCTGTGTAGCCTATTCAGCTGCAAAGGAGCCCAAGTGAGGGTGTAGTAGCAGACAATCAAGGGGCTAGATCAGGGGTCTCAAGCACGCGGCCAGCGGGCCGCATGCGGGCCCTGGGGCTGTCATCTGCGGCCCACGGGACGCAGAGCCACTAGTATCGGCTCTGCTCCGAGACTCTGGAATTCCCTGACATCGGTGTCCATGTTTGGACACACGGTGTCTGGGAATTCCCTAGAGCCGGAGTCCCGGGCAGAGCGCTAGTATAGGCTCTGCTCCGGGACTCTGGGGAAGCCTCTGACATTGCTGTCCATACATCGACAATGATGTCAGGGGCTTCCCCAGAGCAGGAGTCCCAGTGATGTCAGGAGCACAGCTGGAGTCCCAGGAAGAGCCTACTAGCGCTCTGCCCGGGAATCCAGCTCTGGTGTTGCCCCTGACATCTCTATCCATATATAGAGCTGGAATCCCAGGCAGAGTGCTAGAAGTGGCTCTGCTCCGGGACCCCAGCTCTGGGCAAGCCCCTGACATCACTGTGGCAGCATCTGCGAAGGGCACTGTGGCAGCATCTACGAACGGCACTGTGGCGGCATCTACGGAGGGCACTGTGGCAGCATCTACGAACGGCACTGTGGCAGCATCTACGGAGGGCACTGAGGCAGCATCTACGGAGGGCACTGTGGCAGCATCTACGGAGGGCACTGTGGCAGCATCTACGGAGAGCACTGTGGCAGCATCTTCGGAGGGCACTGTGGTAGCATCTACAGAGGGCACTGTGGCAGCATCTACAGAGGGCACTGGGGCAGCATTGACAGAGGGCACTGTGGCAGCATGTACAGAGGACACTGGCAATATCTAGGGGTGTGTTGCATTATCTACAGAGGGCACTGTGGCATTACCTACAGAGCACTCTGTGGCAGCATCTACAGAGGGCACTGTGGCAGCATCTACAGATGGCACTGTGGCAGCATCTACAGATGGCACTGTGGCAGCATCTACAGAGGGCACTGTGGCAGCATCGACAGAGGGCACTGTGACAGCATGTACAGAGGACACTGTGGCATTATCTAGGGGTGTGTTGCATTATCTACAGAGGGCACTGTGGCATTATCTACAGAGCACTCTGTGGAAGCATCTACAGAGGGCACTGTGGCAGCATCCACAGAGGACACTGCGGCAGCATCCACAGAGGACACTGCGGCAGCATCCACAAAGGGCTCTGCGCCAGCATCCACAGAGGGCACTGCGGCAGTATCCACCGAGGGCACTGTGGCACTATCTAAAAAGGGGCTGCCCAATCTTGACATGTGTGTCTGCCAAACGCTGTTAACTGAGCCGCCAGACTGCATTTAGCGACACTTAAACTGGAAAACTGGATTGTTGAAATAAGCACGTGGAGAAATATCTCAAATTTTAAACTTAGCGGTATTATTATAGTAATGTAGTATTATTATTATTATAGTAATATAGTGTTATAATAGTTCAAATAACTAATTGATTAACAATAATTTTGTATTGTATCAAATTTGAAAGTAATGCGGCCCGACCACTTCACATTTTTTCTATATGTGGCCCACTTACCCGGCCGAGTTTGAGACCCCTGGGCTAGATTGTACTACTATACTGTAGTGAAATTTCTTCCTTCCCCGATATTCCATGACCAACTGTGAGTGGTATTATTACAAAGTGGAAGCTTATAGGAACCACAGCAACCACAAAATGACAGACCTTGTATAGTTACAGAGCGCGGTCACCGAGCGCTGAGGCGCATAGTGCATAAAACTCGCCAATGCTCTGCTGACTCAATACCTGCAGAGATCCAAACCTCCTCTGGCATTACCAGCCACAGAAAAACTGCGCGCCAGCAGCTACATGGCATGGGTTTCCATGGCCGAGCAAATGCACGCAAGCCTTACATCACCAAGCACAATGACAAGTGTTGGATGGAGTGCTGTAAAGCACGCCGCCACTGGACTCTGGAGCAGTGGAAACATGTTCTGTGGAATGCGGAATCACGCTTTTCTATCTGGCAGTCTGTTGGACTAGTGTGGGTTTGGTGAATGCCGGAGAACGTTACCTGCATGACTGCATTGTGCCAACTGTAAAGTTCAGTGGAGCGGGGGGATAATGCTATGGGGTTGTTTTTCAGGAGTTGGCCTAGATCTCTTAGTTCCAGTGAAGGGAAATCTTAATGCTTCAGCATACCAAGACATTTTGGACAATTGTAGCTTCCAACTTTGTGGGAACAGTTTGGGAAAGGCCATTTTCTGTTCCAGCATGACTGTGCCCTAGTGCACAAAGCAAGGTCCATGTCCAAAGTCATGGTTGGGTGAGTTTGGTGTGGAAGATCTTGACTGACCTCCACAGAGACCTGGCCACAACCCCATCAAAGACCTAAGTGATGAACTAGGATGGAGATTGAGAGCCAGGCCCTCTTCTCCAACATCAGTGTCCGACCTCACAAATGCTCTTCTGAATGAAAGGGAAAAAAATTCCCACAGACACACTCTCAGAAGAGTGGGAGATGTTTTAGCTACAAAGGAGTGACCAACTCCATATTGATGCCTTTGGATTTAGAATGGGATATCATATATCAAAGCTCCTGTAGGTGTAATGTGTAGGTGTCCCAATAAATGTCGTTTTTATACATACATATAAATACACGTGTCTATAAAAATAGATAGATAGATAGATAGATAGATAGATAGATAGATAGATAGATAGATAGATAGATAGATAGATAGATAGATAGATAGATAGATAGATAGATAGATAGATAGAAATCCCAAAAATTAGCTTGCTGCTCATTTTTTGGATTTCTGTGTATCTGGGACTTGGTCTGTCCCTCTGAGCTTGCACCCACACGCTGCTGGTGCTGCTGGATTTTGTATATATCTAGATAGATAGATAGACAGATAGATAGATAGATAGATAGATAGATAGATAGATAGATAGATAGATAGATAGATAGATAGATAGATAGATAGATAGATAGATAGATAGATAGATAGATAGATAGATAGATAGACAGACAGACAGACAGATAGATAGACATATACATGCAGTACATGTATATTTCTGTGTGTTTCTATGTATCTAGGATGCAGTATTAAATGTAACTAGAATGCAACTATATTTTGGGCAGTGTATGGCAGCATTACTGCATGTTTCCACTGGCCAGTAATAGTTAGGCTAGATTCACACAAGCATGTTCGGTCCGTAAAGGATGGAACGTATTTCGGCCGCAAGTCCCGGACCGAACACACTGCAGGGATCTGGGCTCCTAGCATCCTATTTATATACGACGCTAGGAGTCCCTGCCTCTCCGTGGAACTAATGTCCCGTACTAAAAATACGATTACAGTACGGGACAGTTGTCCCGCAGCTTCAGGGAGCTACAGTGAGCTTCAGGGAGCTACAGTGGTGCTAGTAGATAGCAGAGCAGGGAGATACCTAAGTGCTCGGCTATAGTGTTCAATAGTATTTGGGTCCTAAGGACTCAGATACTATTGAATGTGTCGCCCTCATTCCCGGTGTCGCCGCTAGCAGCTGCTATGGCTGCTACAGCGGTAGCGACGCCACTGAGAGAAGCGCCCGGGCGGAAAGGCAGCTGCTTAGTCACCGGGACTGGGCGCTTCTGAAACACAAGCAGGGGAAGGGAGCCAGCGCAGCGCCCCCTTCCACCTGCTGGAGTGATGCGCCCTGTGCAATAGCACAGGTCGCACACACCTAAGGCCAACCCTGTATAGATGTACTGTACTCAGAGTGTGACAATCTATTTTAAAATACTGGGCTCTAGAGGGGCCCACACTTTCCATACTGCCCAGGGCCCATGGTTGTCCAGTTTTTAAAAATGATGTGCAGAGGGTTTACATGCAGGAAGATCTATGACTAACTAAAGGCCCTTTGATATGGGCCAATGATCGGGTGAACGAGCATTCATATAAACGTTTATTCCTGATCATTGTCTTGCTATGTGGCGCTGCTATCAGCCGCTATGGCTGCTACAGAGGAAGCGACCCCACATTCAGTAGTATATGCGTCCTTAGGACACAGGTATCTCCCTGATCTGCCATTTACTAAACTACAGGCCTATTAGGCACAGGGACAGGATAGCTGCACAGGCCAGCGTGATGACGTCACTGGATCACGCCGGCCTACACAAATTTAATATTTTACCCAAGGTGCGGAAAAGCCTAGCTATGGCTCTGCAGGACAATTGTATAGGCCACATGTTGTTAGATAATATAGATTTTGTTTCAAGACACAAATGTTTCTCTCATAGAAACTATAGAGCCAGATTTATTGAAAGATTGTCAGAAAGAGGGGTAATTCTATATAGATGTAAAGGTAAACGCATGCATCAACCAATACTCATAAACATGTTCACTCTTTAAATATTTTGCCTATTGGGACAGAAGCTACTGAAGTATTTAACCTGTCATTTTAAACATTTGACTCCAAGAAACATGAATTTTAAGCACTAGGAAATAGTGAAGAATTTATTTCTTATTTAATATACATATATTCTTTCTATGATCCAGGCAGAAAGGCAGAGTAGAGGAATGAAGTCATGGGCAGTAGGATCAGTCATGCAGACAGAAATGTACATTGTGCTGGGCAAAGAGACTCAGACAAGAGGGCTGGGATCAGAGGGGACAAAAGCACTGACTGTATTATGCTGACACTGGGTGAAAATCTGGCATTAAGACCTGTGCTTTAGATTCCTATATAAACCCTGTGGCTGAGTCAATTGGAATAGGCAAGTGCCAGATGGAGATCCCAGCAGTTCAGACTGAGCGAGGTGAGTCCATGGCACAGATGGGTATGCAGTTCTGAGGGTTCATTTCATATGGGATAGTATAGGAGTCTATGGGTATGTGCACACGTGAACTGTCTTTTATGTCTGAAAAGACAGACTGTTTTCAGGAGAAAACAGCTGCGTCGTTTCAGACGTAAAAGCTCCTCCTCGCATTATGCGAGGCATCTTAGACGCTCGTAAATCTTGAGCTGCTCTTCATTGACTTCAATGAAGAACGGCTCAAATTACGTTACAAAGAAGTGTCCTGCACTTCTTTGCCGAGGCAGTCATTTTACGCATCGTCGTTTGACAGCTGTCAAACGACGACGCGTAAATGACAGGTCGTCGGCACAATACGTCGGCAAACCCATTCAAATGAATGGGCAGATGTTTGCCGACGTATTGTAGCCGTATTTTCAGACGTAAAACGAGGCATAATACGCCTCGTTTACATCTGAAAATAGGTCGTGTGAACCCAGTCTATATGTTAACTATCTGCTGATCATTTTAATGACTGACTATTTCTAATGGTTACTCTTTGAGCATGGAATAATGACGGCTGTATACAGGAAAATTCTTACTCTCCTACAAGATCGCTACAAGGACTTACAGCTACAGACTGAGGGGGTAACATGAAGATCCTGAGTCCCAAGGCAAAATCTGTAGCAGGGTCCTCAACTAGCCTCAGACTCCAGGGCTTGGGTGTGACTGCAGGCTCTGCATCCCCAATAGTAACAGATGAGTTCCATAGGGGATTGTTCAGGATGGGTACGAAGAACAGTCAAGCAAAGGAAGCTAGAAACTCCTAGTATCCATGAATAAGCCTCAAGTTCTCAGCCTTGCTCTGGAATAGATGCATAGTGGCTAGTCTTACACATGGACAATGCAGATCTTAATATAGCAACTGTTCAAATTAGAAGGATGACCCCTATGATATGATTATATTTATACGTAATGGTGCATATCCAAAAACATCCAATATTCAACATTTGGGATGCTTTTGAGTCTATTGATTTTGAGACAGTCACCTCTTTCCAATAAAGGAACATAATAAAAATATATGCACTTTGTTATAAAGTAGATACATTTAGATCTTTAGATTATCTTTCAATGATGTAGGCTGTATCTTAGAAGGGTTGTAGGCAAATAAAAAAATAAAAACTTATTCTGAATATTAGTTAAGTACTGGATTTAAAATGTTAAGGGGGTTATTCCCTTTAGAGACCTTGATTGCTTATCCACAGTAGATGTAATAGATGTCTCATAGAGGCGGGTCCTACCCCTGGGACCCTCACCTATGTCAAGATTGGGGTTGCCCCGATTTGCCTGGGAGCCCCTTTCTCAACATAGTTGTGGATTTCAGAGCTGGGACCCCCCATATCAGCCAGGCAACCTGATATGACCTTGTTAACTGTAAAGGGGTATACCCATCAGAGATATTTATGGCCTATCCACAGAATAAGCCCTTAATATCTCTGATAGGAATACCCCTTTAAGGTTACCAAAGTAATTTCAGTTTGCCTGGATGCTGTGGGGCTGGAAGCTGAGTGATCAGTGACCTATTCCATTGTTTAAATTCTAATATTTTTTTTTTGTAGAAGACATCACCTCTGAAAAAATGGCCCAGACCAACCCGCTTCCAGTTCCTCTGGGACCCTGGAAGGTATCCAGTTATTGCTTGCATGGGACTGTTAGGGGAGATAACAATAACATAGTTATGTAGAAGTAAAATACAATGCTGAGACTGAATGTAGGTTATGCTCCTCAGTATCTGTCGTTTATACTGAACACGTTCCAATGAGGAGATCATGTTATAGAAGAGCATTACCAAAAATGACTAAAAAGAGGGACTTGTTTATTTATTGTATTTTTTGTCAGTGACTCAAATAGTTTCTTATGTTTGGCACCAAGAACAAGAAAGCATTAGACTAGTGAAACAAAACAACCATTCATCATCCTTATCTGACTTAAGTAGGAAAGAACAACAAAGAATAGCATATTATAGTATTAACAAACCACATATCTGCAGAACTATAATAATGCAATAGCAAGGCTCACCCAACAGGAACATAAGAATTCCTACAGGTAACACTATGTCACATATTAAGTCATATTAAAGGGAATGTATCACCTATATTTTTTTTCCCCTAATTAATACCAGAAAGTAAAACAATTTTTATTCTAATCTGTTTATATTTTTGTAGATTTTTTCTTTTAAATCTATTTTCTGTACATGCAGCCATCTTTCCTGATGTGCTTTACAGCAGCCACATGAACCTTAGGATCCTGTAAACCGGAGGGATCCATTGAATTCTATGGGAGTTTTCTAGGCATGCTCTGGGAGCTGTACAGAGGTCACTGTGCACAAAGGGGGAGGAGGGGAGGTGTATTAATGACCTATTGTCAATGGCTGATCCTAGGTCATCTATATAGGGGTGTTACCTTTCATTGTAATTATGCCTGTGATGATAATGAGATGACTTCTGAGAAGTGATCTCTACAGATCAGCAAGGGTCAGTCTATCGTGAGGCTCAGTGGCCAGAGTGAAAACTGAAAGATTTAAGTTTTGTGTTTTTTTTTTTTTAATATAGATAATGACATAGAAAATAAATCACCAAAAATTCATAAGAAATATGTTCAACATAAATACTTGATTTAAAAAATAGGTAATTTTCTGATGACATATTCCCTTTACATCTTATAGCTTAAAGGGGTTATCCAGGATTAGAAAAAACAAGGTTGCTTTCTTTCAGAAATGGTGCCACACCTGTCCATGTTTTGGGTGAGGTAATGCAACTCAGCTCCGTTGAGGTGAATAGGACTGAGCTGCAATTCCACTCACAACCTGTGAAGAGGTGGGGCACTATTTTTTAAAAGAAAGAAGTTATGTTTTTCTATTCCTTGAAACCCCCTTTAAATAGGAGAACTGGGCTGTGGCCAAAAGCTTTTACGGTAGTTGGGTTGAGATTTGGGCCATGTAAGGGGAGCTACAATATCTATGGCTTCATACTATATTAAACACTTGATACTGTACAAAAAGCCATTCCAACTAGTTAGACAATTCTTCTTACAATGAATACATATATAGCTTAAAAGATACACTCAACATTTCCTATAATACCAAACATAATATATGACTATTCCTGTATTGTATTTATAAGTATACACTCATGAAATTAGAATGGGAAAAAAGGGGGACAAGTTTATTCAAGTCACATTTGTCTTACAGATCACTGTATATGACCAAGAAAATTTCCAAGGAAAGAGGATGGAATTTACCTCCTCCTCTGCAAACATCATGGATTGCGGATTTGACAACATTAGGTCTCTAAAGGTGGAATGTGGAGCGTAAGTGTGGAAATATACGATTAATTTTTAAGATTTCTCAAGAGGATTTTCTATAATATATACTTTGTTCATCACTTTATTCATTTTTATGCAGCTGGATCGGATACGAGCACACAAGTTTCTGTGGCCAGCAGTTTGTCCTGGAGAGAGGAGAATACCCCCGCTGGGATGCTTGGAGTGGCAGCAATGCCTATCACATCGAGCGCCTGATGTCTTTCCGCCCAATCTGTTCTGCTGTAAGTGCCAAAACTGGGCAAAAAGTCTAAATAGATAAGTTGTCAAAAACTGCATTTACATATCAAAATGACATAGAAGGTCGTATTACATTTAGACTACATATATGTACAATCTTTTTTCAGATTTCTGCAACTTACAACTGCAGTTTTTCTAAATCATAAAATGTTTTGCGTCCTTCCTTGCAGAATCATAAGGAATCCAAGCTCGTCATCTTTGAGAAAGAAAACTTCATTGGGCGCCAGTGGGAGATGTGCGATGACTATCCTTCTCTGCAGGCAATGGGCTGGGGAAACAATGAAGTTGGATCCATGAAGGTTCAATGTGGCGCGTAAGTACTTAAAAATGCAACTTAAAAAGTTAAAGCTGAAGATCCTTCAATTGACTTTGAATTAGAATTTCATTACACTTGCCTTTATCTTGCAGCTGGGTGTGCTACCAATATCCTGGTTATCGTGGCTACCAGTACATTTTGGAATGCGACCACCATGGAGGTGAATACAAGCACTGGAGAGAATGGGGCTCCCATGCCCAGACCTTCCAGATCCAATCTATCCGACGCATCCAGCAGTAAAGGGCCAAGACTCTCCTGTCACTTACCCTTGCCGTGTTTGCCAGAGGTCACTGTTCACAGGCTTTCTGTGGTGCTACCAATCTCTTTTATTGCTAATCTAGAGGAAACAGAAACCTTTTATTGTACTGTGAATGCATGTTGGGAAAATTACTTATTAATTGTACCAACTGCGAAAATGAAAAATAAATGTACTTCAGAAAAAAACAATTAGGCTTTCAGTTCTTTCTTTAACCTTTGTTTCATTTGTAAGATTTCTGCAGGTGTATTTTGTGCTTGAGAAAAATGAATTTTGAAATGTGTGGCACATGCTGTTGTGACATTGTGTCAAATGGCAGGATTTTTTTTTAATGGAATGTGAAAATTAATAATCTAGTTAGAATTGAATAATAATGAGGTAATATAATAATAATAATCGTAATAACAAGATCAGAAAAAAATAACATTACCACAACGTATTTGCTGTAATTTTTTTTAACTTAAAATATTAAATTCCCTGATTCTCCAAGGTCACACTGAATGGTAAGACATTGGCTTCATTACTTTACTGTAAGGGTATATTCCCACGTGCACGTCCGTTACGGCTGAAATTACGGAGCTGTTTTCAGTAGAAAACAGCTCCGGCATTTCAGACGTAATGGCAAGTTGCAGGCGCTTTTCACTGCGTCCATTACGGACGTAATTGGAGCTGTTTTTCCATGGAGCCAATGGAAAACGGCTCCAATTACGTCCCAAGAAGTGACAGGCACTTCTTTGACGTGGGCGTCTTTTTTACGCGCCGTCTTTTGACAGCGGCGCGTAAAAAAAATGACCGTCGGCACAGAACATCGTAAAGCCCATTCAAATAAATGGGCAGATGTTTGCCGGCGCATTGGAGCCGTATTTTCGGACGTAATTCGAGGTTAAAATGCCCAAATTACATCCGTAAATAGGGTGTGTGAACCCAGCCTAACTGAAAATCCTACACTGAACCGGCATAACCTGAGAATCTAAAGGTCTCTCTCATTAGCCAACCTATCGCCTCTAATCGTTCTACAACAGTATATTCCACATGTCTTTCCTATTTCAGTGGTCCTCAAACTATTTTAGCACACAGAACGCTAAAATGACTACAGAACTTTACATATATAGTAGATATAAATATCAGTCGCACTAAAGGTACTTGCACCTTAAAGGGAATTCGTCACCATTATATAAAGAGCATTTATAATATACTCATGGTTTGGTGCTTTAGCTGAACAGTGTCCTGAACTCCTATTCATTGCACTGTTCAAAAGCGCGTGCTATACTGTATGCTAAATATGGCACCTACCGGCTTGTTTGGCCGAGAGACACCAAAGGGCTATAGACATAGTGTTGTATCAACTGCATAGGAGAGGGTAAGTGTTAGAGCGCTAGATGTCGCACTCTTTTTTGGCTAGGCGGAAGAAAAATGTTTTTTTTTTCTAATGCACGCAGTATGTCCCTAAACACACAAGTATGTCCCTAATTCGTTACCCGATAGCCTTTGGGAGCGTAAAATCTACTGACAGACTCCCTTTAACAACCAGTGCTGTTTGAGCCTTAATAACCCAATTTTTTTTTACCCTTTTTCATCCTTGCATTCCTAGAGCCATAATTTTTTTTATTTTCCCGTCGATGCAGATGTACTAAGGCTTATTTTTTGTGAGATAAGTAGTAATTTTCAATGACACCATTGCGAAGTACAAATAACTTATTTATTAGCTTTTATTAAATTTTTGTAAGGCTATGCAAAAACCCTTATCAAATTGGCTAATGTTTTTTCTGTGTTTTTTTCTTATTGTTTACCGTGTGGTAAACATAGCATATTAACTTTATTCTATAGGTTGGTACGAATGGCAATACCAAATATGTTTATTTTTTTCACATTTTAGTACTTTTTACATTTTACTACTTTTGCACATGTTCTATGGAAAGAAAAGGGGTTTTTTGTGTCACTAAATTCCGAGAGCCAAAACTTTTTTATTTTTCCATCAAAGTAGCCGTATGAAGGTTTGACGTTTTTATTGGTACCATTTTGGGGTACATATTATTTGACACATTTTTATACGCAATGCTGTAGATGCCAGCCAATTATGCCAGATGAGCCACATGATTATATTTCTGTGGGAAATCCTTTAGTTTCTGGGAGTGTAAAGGGTTTTCTGATTGCTGTAACCATGTTTTCTGCCCTAGATAAATTTCAAAATGTCATTTTGGAATGCTTTGAGCTCTAATCCAGGCATGAAAACAGTATGGTCCAGAATAAATACAGTAACTCTGGGAGCAGTGTCATTTTTATTGAGGACAAGAATCCCAGCCAAGACAGTCTGTAGGTGTTCCATGGATGTTCGTCATTTAAGATCTGAAAACATTGGAGGAAATTTAGCCCCATAAAACTTAGGAAGCAATGGTTTAATATTCCTAGGAGATGCCAGCACTCACTTCCTATTTCAGAGACTGTCTCCCGCAGTGCACGCACATTTGCAGGAGATCTGCAATCAGTCCAGAATGTTGCTGGACTATAAAAAGGCTCTGCCCTCTTGATCATTGCCTGAGCGTTGTTGTATACCTAAAGATTGTCTTGCAAATGGTCTCCTAGTGTTTTCCAGTTCCCAGTGTTACCCGTACCTGCTGCCTGTACCCTGTATCCCGCGCTACCGTGCCGCTGTGCCGTCTAGAGTTGAAGTCGAGCTGTGTCTTCAGCTGCATCTACTGTGTTACACCCACCGGGTGTCTGCCTGCCGGCGGAGCCTTATCTTAAGTGTGAATCATCGCTACTGTCTACATTGCCACAGGTACCCTTTCTGGACTATAGACATTCTATTGTACCTGCTTGGCCAGCTGCCTATCCGCTGCGCGGTGCGGCCCAGTGGGTCCACACCCCGCATCGTGACACCTGTCATCTATCCTGTGAATAGGTGATAAATGTCAATTGTGGGAAAAACCTCTTCAACCTCTGCTTATTTTAGATTTAGGAGTCCAATGGGTGGTCCTAAGTAGTGATTGACAGCCTTCCATGTGTAAGTGTGCATACAGAGATAGCAGTCACTGAGTAGTGAGTAGGACTGCCCACTGGACTCCTAACCCCAGAATGAGCAGAATCAATAAATTACAATTTCTACTGAAGCTTTGCCCACAAAACTACATATCATACTGCTCAGCTCTATAACCTGCTGCCCTCAGGTCAGACTAAATTTTCAACGTGACAGGTGACATTGAACAGAAAAATAGGTAAAGAAATAATAATTATTATATTGTAAATAAGATCAAATGCTGTTAAAACTTCTTTTTACATATTATTGTAAGATATAATTCACTATAAACGTATATTGTAATTACAATAACCATGATTGTTACAGTGCCACAGGGCAACAGTGTTGACAGCCGACTAAAATGTGTAAAGGAACAAGCTGGCTGTTTAAGGGAATACTCATAATCCTGTTCACAGAGAGCAGTGCATTGTGGGAGCTCAGATTACAGTTAAACAGCTAGACAGGGGAGGTGAGATAAGCCGCTGTCTGTTTCTAATGGCAACCAATAAAAGCAAAAGAGCAGCATTGATGTAAATGCTCTTTTACTATGTTTTTGCACAAATATATATATACATACATTACCGTTCAAAAGTTTAGGGTCCCTTAGAAATTTCCTTATTTTTGAAAGAAAAGCACAGTTTTTTTCAATGAAGATAACATTAAATTAATCAGAAATACACTCTATACATTGTTAATGTGCTAAATGACTATTTTAGTTGCAAACGTCTGGTTTTTAATGCAATATCTACATAGGTGTATAGAGGCCCATTTCCTGCAACCATCACTCCAGTGTTTTAATGGTACATTGTGTTTGCTAACTGTGTTAGAAGGCTAATGGATGATTAGAAAACACTTGAAAACCCTTGTGCAATTATGCTAGCACCACTGTAAACAGTTTTGCTGTTTAGAGGAGCTATAAAACGGACCTTCCTTTGAGCTAGTTGAGAATCTGGAGCATTACATTTGTGGGTTTGATTAAACTCTCAAAATGGCTAGAAAAAGAGAGCTTTCATGTGAAACTCGACAGTCTATTCTTGTTCTTAGTAATGAAAGCTATTCCATGCGAGAAATTGCCAAGAAACTGAAGATTTCCTACAACGGTGTATACTACTCCCTTCAGAGGACAGCACAAACAGGCTCTAACCAGAGTAGAAAGAGAAGTGGGAGGCCCCGCTGCACAACTGAGCAACAAGACAAGTACATTAGAGTCTCTAGTTTGAGAAATAGACGCCTCACAGGTCCTCAACTGGCAGCTTCATTAAATAGTACCCGCAAGACGCCAGTGTCAACGTCTACAGTGAAGAGGCGACTCCGGGATGCTGGGCTTCAGGGCAGAGTGGCAAAGAAAAAGCCATATCTGAGACTGGCAAATAAAAGGAAAAGATAAATATGGGCAAAAGCACACAGACATTGGGCAGAGGAAGATTGGAAAAAAGTGTTATGGACAGACGAATCGAAGTTTGAGGTGTTTGGATCACACAGAAGAACATTTGTGAGACGCAGAACAACTGAAAAGATGCTGAAAGAGTGCCTGACGCCATCTGTCAAGCATGGTGGAGGTAATGTGATGGTCTGGGGTTGCTTTGGTGCTGGTAAAGTGGGAGATTTGTACAAGGTAAAAGGGATTTTGAATAAGGAAGGCTATGACTCCATTTTGCAACGCCATGCCATACCCTGTGGAAAGCACTTGATTGGAGCCAATTTCATCCTACAACAGGATAATGACCCAAAGCACACCTCCAAATTATGCAAGAACTATTTAGGGAAGAAGCAGGCAGCTGGTATTCTATCTGTAATGGAGTGGCCAGCGCAGTCACCAGATCTCAACCCCATAGAGCTGTTGTGGGAGCAGCTTGACCGTATGGTACGCAAAAAGTGCCCATCAAGCCAATCCAACTTGTGGGAGGGGCTTCTGGAAGCATGGGGTGAAATTTCTCCCAATTACCTCAGCAAATTAACAGCTAGAATGCCAAAGGTCTGCAATGCTGTAATTGCTGCAAATGGAGCATTCTCTGACGAAAGCAACGTTTGAAGGAGAAAATTATTATTTCAAATAAAAATCATTATTTCTAACCTTGTCAATGTCTTGACTATATTTTCTAGTAATTTTGCAACTCAATTGATAAATATAAGTGTGAGTTTTCATGGAAAACACAAAATTGTCTGGGTGACCCCAAACTTTTGAACGGTAGTGTATATATATATATATATATATATATATATATATATATATATATATATATATGTATATATATACATATATATATATATACTTTGTACTATTAGGCTATGTTCACACGGGGTATTTTGCCGAGTTTTTTGACGCGGAAACCGCGTCGCAAAACTCGGCAAAAACGGCCCGAGAACGCCTCCCATTGATTTCAATGGGAGGCGTCGGCGTCTTTTTCCCGCAAGCAGTAAAACTGCCTCGCGGGAAAAAGAAGCGACATGCCCTATCTTCGGGCGCTTCCGCCTCTGACCTCCCATTGACTTCAATGGGAGGCAGGAGAAAGCGTATTTCTCGCTGTTTTATGCCCGCGGCGCTCAATGGCCGCGGGCGAAAAACGGCGCGATAATCACCGCGAAAATCGGCGTGCAGGGAGAGGAATATCTGCCTCAAAGTTCCAAACGGAATTTTGAGGCAGATATTCCTCCCCCAAAATACTCCGTGTGAACATAGCCTTAGAGAGTAATTTTCTTCATACTACTTAACACAGACGAAATTCAGAAGACTCATAGCATATCTTACAGGAACACTCCAGGCAAAACTGGTACTGTATTATGCCTAGAACAGGGCTTGATTCTTGTTTTCTGTATTCCTGTAAGGGTATGTTCACACGAGGTCATTACGTCCGTAATTGACGGACGTATTTCGGCCGCAAGTACCGGACCGAACACAGTGCAGGGAGCCGGGCTCCTAGCATCATAGTTATGTACGACGCTAGGAGTCCCTGCCTCGCTGCCGGACAACTGTCTCGTACTGAAAACATGATTACAGTACGGGACAGTTGTCCAGCAGCGAGGCAGGCCATTAGCCCCGTGTTATCCCCTGAGGACGCTGCTTCTGCAGCGAAACATGTCGGGGGGGCTATCGCCATTTTAATAATCACTGACGGTCCAGTCATTGCCTTTACTTGTGTGGGACTGTTCCTATGCACGGCAGTCTGCAGCTGCCGAATCAGTCTCTTTCACTGCGTCCAGCGATGTGCTGGGTGCATGCACATTGACTTCTGTGATACATACTGGCAGTCTCTTGATACAATTTTAACTCTTTATTGTTGTCTGTCTGTTTGATACATTAATAAAAGTTACATTTTAACTGCTATTACTGACACTAATCGACTGGTGGCTGGGAAACTGGGACCTCTGTGCCTCGGTACATTTCTCTTCATTGTCACCAGCATGTCACCTATTAAACCAGCAATACCTGGTGGTAGTGGGTGAAAAATCATTTTTATGTAAACTATAATTATCTTCTAAGTAGGCTCTGTGCTTTAAGGCTATGTTCACACTGAGTTTTTTGCAGGAGGAAAATTCCTCCTGAAAAAACTGCTCCAGACGGTTTTTGTACAGTGGTTTGACACAAACTCGTCAAAACACTCTTCGAGGCGTTTTTTTCCTCTTTCTGACTGATTGAAATGGGGTTTTAGAGACGGAAACCGCCTCAAGATGGGTCATGACGCCTCTTTTTACCACGACGCATATTTTTTACTCGCGGTAAAAAACTCGTCCAACTCCAATTGAAATCAATGGGAGGCATTTTCGGGCGGTTTTTGACGAGTTTTGCGGCGCGGTTTCCACGTCAAAAAAACTCGTCAAAAAACTCAGTGTGAACAGGGCCTTAGTATTCAGTTTTTTAGTGTTCCCACACCATATGCTAATGAGCATAAAACGGTCATAAAGAGTAAAATCTTCATTCCTCAAGCCTTCCCCAGTATACCCCGCCTCCTTACTTTTGATTGACAGCTCCCCGCCTCCCCCAAGCACTTACAAAATCCCACGCTTGCGCATCGATATCATGTTCTGGTGCGTGCGCACAACAGAACACCATAGCGACGCATTAACTACACGTGAGGCCGGGACGAAGCAGGGAAGGGTGTCGGACTATACATGACGGGCGCATGCGCGCTATCTCAGAGGAGATATCAGTATTCAGGGCTGATCAGTTTTTGGCGGTGAGCTGGCATAAGAAGAGGAACGAATGAGACTGCCGGATTATTACCATAAAATGCGCAAAATGTTTGCAGACCGTTATTTATGGTCGGAGGAGGAGTTTAGGAGATTGATTAACGGCAATGAACTTTTGACAGCAGTGGCCAGCGAGGGGTGAGTAGAGTTCAATAGGTGAAATGCTGGTGACAGGTTCCCTTTAAGTGGCAGTCACTAATTTTACTTTCTTGAAATAGAACACAAGAGAAATGCTTTCCCACATGGAAGTAAGAACGCGAACATGACAGCCCAGATGTGCAGCCTGGACACTAGCAATGATAATACGTCCTCTTAGGGTTCCCATTAATTTCAAAGGAATGTACAGTATAGGCCACAAGTGGCAAACCAATGGTTCACATGAGAATATAACTGGAACACAAGTAATTTAAGAGGGCAAGAAGGAAAGTGTCACATTCCCTGTTCTCAAAGCTGGTCTGAGAGGTAAGCAAGGGTTAAAATCTTGAGTGGTTTGCTTAGCTGTCACTCTCAATTATCTAATTAATCCTCCTATATCACACCCCTAGTGCTACATCTATTTGCCAGAGATTAGCTACTGGTGGCTCATTTGTTCTTTGTCTGTTGTGAGATCTGTTTGTTGTTACCTTGTTGTCTGACCCCGACTTCCCTGACCATTTTCTTGTATTCCGATTTTGTACCTCATTTGATTTATAGTGTTTTGACCTTGGACTGCCTGACTTATCTTGTGTTTCACTGCAATGTACTATGTTACCTCTCTGTTATTACCTCTGCTTGTCTGACTACTCTTCCTGTCCACTCCATCTACCAGCAGCTGCCAGGCGAAAGCAAGTTCACCTTTTCACCTGCAGGATCCCAGTATCTTTACATGTCCCTAGATTGCCCACTGCCCGAGTTCCCTGTCATGTAGCAATGCCATGTCTCATTTAGATTTTCCCCTGGTAGGCAGGGTGAGTTCGCCACCACTTGCCTAGTCTGACAGCTTGCTCCAAGTCTGGTTGTGGGTGCGTTTTTTGCTGGACTGGTATTCCTTCAGTATCATTACAGAAAGGAGGTGCCACTCAGAGGCATCCAGCTCACATTTATGAATCTATTTCTGCAATCTGCCAGTTTTATTATTTTATTACAACTGGGAACAATGTGGCTGTCACTGTCACTGGGGGGTCTGTGGCTCACTTTTATTGTGGGTTTATACTTTTTGCTATTATGGCGCATCTGAGGCTGACACTGTAATTGGGGTCCTTTGGAAGACCCTTTACATTAGAATTTCCCAGAATACAGAATGTGAATTTGCGCACTTTGTGTCAAAGACGGTCGCCACCTCTGGTCTAGGCAAACTATAAGCTATACAAAATAAGGTCAGACATGTAATTATCGATTAATAGTATGCTGATAACATACCCTGCAGGACATCTCTGAAATAATAAAAAAAATTGGAATATTTTAATTTACCACTGAATTGTATTCTGTTTATTCTACCTCCCTAACAAGTTGACATCAATTTTGCATTCTTTAAAAAAACATTGGCTGACACTTGAAAATTCGGTTTTAAAATAAAATAACTGATTAGTAAGCAAAATTAAAAATAAACATTTCTACAGGGGTCTGCTGAACCTCATATCTAGATGATGCAACAATGAGTAGAGAAAAACAACGGATGTCAATGACACAGGTCAAGCGTGAAAACAATGGAAAGATTTAGGCTCATTGAAATATTAGCCCTTGTGTAGTATAGTAATCCAAAATATGCCCTCTCACTTTCCTTTTCCCTTGCCAGTAATTACCAGGCAACTAAAGCACACAGTGCTAAATCTGAACATCAAAACAAGTATTATACCTGGGGCCAGCAATAGCACCCTGCAGAAAGATCCCAATTTTCATGATTGTATTTGCTGCTTAGCCTTCTTTATAGGGGTATGTTATCTCCTCTCTATGGAAATATCCCATGTGTCATATCTATACAGGAGTCTGTAATATATAAGCAAAGCCTGTATCCATTGCAGCAAAGATCAGAACTTGGGGACCAAAGTAATGCATTGATAAACTTTTTCATATTTATTTATTATATATTTTATTTTAGACATATTTTGAAGATTTCAAATAATAGTTTGAAAGAAACCAATTTCAGGGGATACATGTATTACATATCATTGTACCCCACAAATCTTGTATCCAATCTTGCAATTCAGGAGCGTAACAAGAAACTGCTGGGACCAATAGCAATGTTTCAAATGGCATCTTCACCCCATGGAGCATTTAGAAGCTCCATGTGAGTCGCAGTAAAAAAACAAACTCCTAGACTGGTCTGACTACTGATCATCATCAGACTACTGTGTCCCAGAGACATACTGTTCCACACATGTCCCCAAAGATATACTGTCCTGCCATATGTGACTGATATACTGTGTAGTCAAGTCCCCAAAATAAATACATACCTCAGATGCCAAAATTTATTCAGACCCCATTACAGTCCCCAAACCAAATGCCAAAATGTATTTAGACCCCAAACAAACCATGGGCAGTCTGATCATTTAGTCATTCTCCATCCTGTACATTACTTTTTTTTAATATTCATATCGTATTAGTTTTTAAATAGTTGGAATACAAAGGAGACAAAGAACATGGTCACATACCAGGCACAGAAAGTAAAACATAGCCAATACATAATACAAGTCAGCATAAAAATACAAACGTTAAAAGGGATTAAAGAGGCTCTGTCACCAGATTTTCAAACCCCTATCTCGTATCGCAGCAGATCGGCGCTGCAATGTAGATAACAGTAAAGTTTTTTTTTTCAAAAACGAGCATTTTTGGCCAAGTTATGACCATTTTTATATTTATGCAAATGAGACTTTCTTAAGTACAACTGGGCGTGTTTAAAGTTATGTCCAAGTGGGCGTGTATTGTGTGTGTACATCTTGGCGTTTTTACTTGTTTTACTAGCTGGGCGTTGTGAATAGAAGTGTATGATGCTGACGAATCAGCATCATCCACTTCTCTTCGTTACTACCCAGCTTCTGGCATTTCAGACACACAGCGTGTCCTCGCTCAACCGACGCGATGAAGTTCCTGTGGGAGGAAGTGAGTGATGTCACAGCGTGATCTCGCGAGGACACGCTGTGTGTCTGTGCACTGCCAGAAGCTGGGTGTTAACGAAGAGAAGTGGATGATGCTGATTCGTCAGCATCATACACTTCTATTCACAACGCCAAGCTAGTAAAACAAGTAAAAACGCCCAGATGTACACACACAATACACGCCCACTTGGACATAACTTTAAACACGCCCAGTTGTACTTAAGAAAGGCTCATTTGCATAAATATAAAGATGCTCATAACTTGGCCAAAAATGCTCGTTTTAGAAAAAAAATATGTTACTGTTATCTACATTGCAGCGCCGATCACATGCAATAGGAGATAGGGGTTTGAAAATCTGGTGACAGAACCTCTTTAAATAGTACTGTTTTGAATTTTGCAGATGACACCAAGCTATAATGTCAGGCTATAGCTACAGTCTATGGAAGAGGTTCATAAATTACAAGCCGACTTAGACACAGTGTCTCGGCATCTACTTGGTAAAGGTTTAATGTGGATAAATGTAAAGTTATGTATCTGGGTACCAATAATCTGCATGCACCATATGTACTAGAGAAGAGTCACTTGTAGGGAAGGATCTGAGTGTACTTGTAGATCATATACTAAGTAACAGAACAATGTCAATCAGCTGCATCTAAGGCCAGCAAGCTATGCCCATTCAAATAATTGGACGACGGAGCATGTACTTAATGTAGATATCCACACCTACTCCCACTATGTGAGTAATAATCCAACCCTGACCCTGAGGAGTAGACGCTCTTTCTAAAGGGCTGCCATATCACCTCCCTTCCAAATGATCACATAACAAATTTCTGCCCCGTATTATTTCCCATAAAGCTAAATTCACTAAGTATTATATACATGTTTTTTTTTTAAAACACATTAGAGGCATTTATTTGTACGTTACAATAAAATGGTAACAAATGTAATTTACTCCAACCTAGCAAATTTTATATGCAGTTTTCTAAAATGAAATAGCCCAGTTTTCCTCTATGCATGTAGACACATTTTCCAACACTAGGGGCGCTGTGACAAAGGGTTCAGTGCCTAGGTTTCACTAGTGCCATCTGTTACCAGGGCACATTAGGATACATGGATATAGCCACTGTCCATGAGATTACCTTTTCCACGAGTATAAATAGTAACTCTGTATCCAGAGGTTTTCCAAAATTTTAAAATTAGACATATATTAGACATATATTAGTAAATCAGAAGTTACAGCTGTATGGAAATGCCCCTTAAAGGGTTTGTCTCATGGAAGCAAACCCCATCTAAAATGGAAGACGAATGGACCATCAGCTGATTGCTGTAAGTCCGGTTTCTTTTATCCTCATCAATCAGTTGTTGCCAGGAAAAGCAGTGTTTGGCTATAATAGAGCAATGGCAAAGTGGTATCAAATATCTCATAGTTCTTCTGTGAAGGATTGAAGGTGCCAGATAGCAACACCATGCCATTGCTTCAAGTTCTCTCATATGTATGCTCTGTCACCTTCTGTTGCCTAGTATTATTTCCTGTAAAGAAAAATTCTCCAATATATATTATAGTTGGATGGAATCGGCTTCAGTTGAATCCTTAGGCGTATTACCCCTAAAGGCTTTTTTTTCATGATCCTGTTTTAAATATCTGTATCTTACCCTGGGCAGTTCTTATTTTCCTGTTCCTCTTCACTGCTGTGTTTGGTTGGGAAGTGGCAATCGTTCTCGAGACACAAAATGATGCCTAGAGATGTTGCTATCTCATTACCCCGTATAGACTTTGCCCTTAAAGCCGACTGGCAGAAGATAATATTTTTAGCCATAGAATGGGGCTAGTGAAGTACAAGATATTGTAAAATCACCATGTAGTACCATCACAAAATTACTGATTACTGAATAAGGGTCTTGCACACGGCCCATGGACTATACCTAGGTGAGTTGTTATACATCCTACAGAACGCTGTTGCTGGGATTTAGGCTGTTTTTTTTGGGTTTCACATTGCTGCTCATAGTTCACCCAACTTTGGGACTGGATGTAAGCCATGTTCCAGGTTCAGGACTGCTCTACAAACTGTTATATTGGCCTAATCGTTCTAGTGAGGTGTGAAGCTAGGGAATTATGCGTCTTTCAGCATTTTCAGATGCGCGCATGCGGCCCCTGGAGCCAATAATTTAGGCTATATATATGTGCGCAGGGTCAAAAGAGATGTGAACCCCCAGATTAACTTAGATATGATCAGTAATAGGGTTATAGAGGGCTTCAGAAGGAACATAGTAATCGCAGACAGCCGAGACGCCGGTGTAGTTCACGGACGGATTCAGCTGTTAGCACGGAGATTAATCTTCTATGTATAGTGAATGCATAGAAGCTGCATCTCGAAAGCAAAACACAATGTTTAATAAAAGTCAATTTCAAATATATATTTTTTTCAAAATAAATATGTACATATATTTTAAAAAAAAAGCCCCCCAAAAAATTTACATAACCTTTAACTGCAAAACAGTCCCAGTCCACCAAGTGTTGGAGTTGACTGGCATAGAAATAAAGGTCAAAGTGAGGGAGTGATGGACTCAAACTTAAATGCAATTGCACCTTGTTTGATTCACACCCGTCTTCCCCTCCATATTGGGTCATTCACTGTAACCGCATTTAATTTAAAGATCTTATTTTGAATCCACTGTGATGAATTAGATAGATAAATACCTTTGGGAGAATAATCATTTTAATTCCAGATACCGGCAACTTTTCCATACTTGAAACTTAGCCCCAATCTGTGAGAAATATAATCAGTTTTTTCCTGAGATATCACAACAAGGTTGAAAACCAAGCTTCTGATTTTCTGATAAATCTGTGGATGAATTTATTAACATAAGTCTTGATTTCCCCCAGTTAATACCCAAACCTCAGTATTTTTCTAAATGGTCATATACATAACCCATTAGTAACCGCCCCATAGTGTTTTTACGGCGGCCTCTAACGGGCTTTATTCCGATGCAGTAGCCTTTTTATGGCACTGCATCAGAATAAATAAATAAATAGAGCAGGGAGCCATTAAATCTCCCTGCTCTCAGTGATGGGAGCAGCCCTGCTCGAACGGGCGAGATCGATATCAGTATAAAGTTATTACATTATTTAAACCGCACGGAAAACAGCGTAAAAAAATAAAATAAAAAACAATGCAAAAATTGTTGTTTTCTGTGAATCCTGCCTTAAAAAAAAATGTGATAAAAAAATGTTTCAATGGTAAATACAGCGTTCTGTTCCGACGGGGCGTTTTTTACGTGACCGTTTTCCAAAAATGGCACGTAAAAAGATGCCCGCCAAAAAGAAGTGCATATCACTTCTTGGGACGTTTTTGGAGCCGTTTTTCATTGTCTCTTTAGAAAAACAGCTCCAAAAACAGCTGTAAAAAATGACGCCAAAAACACGAGTTTGTTAAAAAAAATGGCTGAAAATCAAGAGCTGTTTTCCCTTTGTTTAGTAAGCGTGTGACCATAGCCTAAGCCTTTTGGTGTGTCCTATAGCTTCTGCCAGCTGCAAAATCACACCCAAAATGGCAGCGGGACACTGCTTAGCAATTTGAAGACACCTTTTCCTGGCTTATAGGAGGGGGGGTGAGATTCCCTCCCACATTTACGGCAGCTGTGAGTCAGGTTGCTTTGCCTTATTTACCTTGCTGTAATTCTGGGAAGTGCTCCCTCTGTGGCCAACATAGGAAAACATGTCAAATTATTATTTAAATTGTAATACTTTCCACCGTGTGGAAGAAAAAAATAATACCGCAAAAAACGTAAAAAATAATAGAAATAAGTAACTTACTTAAAAAAAAAAAAAAGGTTTCATTTGCGACACATTCCCTTTAAGATTTAAAATAGGCTGGCCTTTAAAGGGTTAAATGACATCTCTTACAGATCTAATATCCCCCTAATAAATAAGCATGTTGTTTGTTCATAGAGAGATTTTTTTCTTAACATTGACTAATCTTAAAACTTCTCTTTTTCTCTTCCAGTCTAATTCTGATAGCGAGTGGTTCTATTAATTATTCTATAAACAAGAGAAGGGACAGTGGCAACCTTGCCTAGTTCCCAGTGAAAGCTGGAATGGGGGAGAACATCTTCCTTGTATTCCTACTCTTGCTCTAGAATGTTTATACAAGAGTTTAAATGCTATGTACACCTTTGAATGTTGTTGTTTTTTTAATTAATTTTAATTTGATCAACTTAGATGTGTTCAATATTAGTTGGATCCTGTGTGCTGAACTGAAGGATTCGACTTAGAGAGAACGATACAGCTTCTAAGTATACAGGATACATGATGCTTTAGCTTAAAAAGTAAAACTTTTTTTTCATAAAAGTCAATTTAAAAATGGGTTTTTGTCCTTAGGGATTACAATAATCAAAACTTCGTTCATCAAGTCCAGACGGGAGTCAGTTTGCAAAGGATAACTAAATGTCTCCAGCATCCCGTCCGGCAATAGCTCTTGATATTGGAGACAGAGTTCAAAGGAAAGTCAGGGCCCAATGCCTTATTCTGGAACCAGAAATGGTATATTGCTCAAATAATATCTTAAATAGGTATCAACATATTGTACTTGTGAGTTATAAAGCTCATTATATTAGTTAGCAAATTACTCAGCAACCTGTGAAGGATCTGTCACAACCCCTCCCTGATGGTACCTAACGGCAATTATGTTACCTGTTGGGTTCTGATTGCGTATTATACTGGCCATCAGCTTACTAGATTTATCGGCTTCCATTAAATAATTTCCTCGTAGTTTCCAAAAGATGCTGCTATAACGAAGCTGGCTGGCCACAAGATGGTAGAATTATACTTCACCTTTAGCAATCCAGGGACTAAGAGTGTCTCCCAGTACTCAGTTATCCCAAGGACAGTATCATGAGCCAACCAGACAGTCAAAGGGAAGAGAAATAAGGTGCAGGTATCACAATTCTAGCAGGCAATAGGAATACATAAAAACAGTAACTCACCGATTTAAAAAAAAGGAATGGTAACAAGATGATAGACAGATGTTGGAACAAATAAATAATGGGTGATAACAACACCCAAACCCTAACTCTAGCTAACCCTATTTTCATCCCTGGATCTATCCCTGAACACTGACCTTAACACCAGACACCACCATTTTTTACTGTCCCTAATGGAGTCCCTAATCTACTGATACTGTCCCGAACACAACACCAGAAAAACACTTGGAACCAGTTGCAATGAAAAGAGAACTAAACAGATCCAAAACCGAATTAAACCAGGTGAAGCAGAACAGAGAACAATAGAGACAGGATAAAACTTAACTAAACAAGTCCAAACACGAAAGCAAACATGGACTGAGGAAATACATGACAGAGCTGGACAAATACAAGACTAGACTGGTAACACACTAGTACAGAGAAGCACAAAGCAAACACATAGTATACGCCATCACCAGCACCAGCATGATGGAGCCAGTGATTCTTAAGAAGAATCAGACCAACGAAGTCACTCTCTCCAAACAAGCCTCAGTGGCTCACATAAGGGTGATCATGTGACATATACTGATGAATCAGCTGTGCAGCAGTTGTTTTTAGCAACTGTCCCAGCTGCAGATTAATAGCTAGGAGATGACGACCCTGTAGAAACAGATCTGCTGTTCGTAACAGCTGCTGAGCCTTTTGATGGAGCAGATCCTTATATAGCATACATCCTTATGTATGCCACTTCCCCTCAATTTTCCGCTACTGGGTTACTTTAATAAATATTTGATGTAGTTGATGTCAGTTGACTAAAGTCCATTACGGCACTCCAAGCTCTGCTTTGGTTTTCAAGTAGTTTTTACAAAACTTTGCCATGTGTTTTGGGTTATTACTCTGTTGCTGCAATATAGTATAGCATCTCACTTAAATGAACACTAACTTTTCAGACAACTTATGCTTATCCAATAGTATACCTGATATTGGTCAACTTTGTAATTTACTTACAATTAAAGTGTAGTTGTTTTATCCATGGAAATTCTGTGTGAAGCTACAGCCACTAAGTGTCTCCCTTCCTGTATTCTGCTGTCTACCCCCTGTTGTCAAGCAAAATTTGTCCCTTGTTACAGGCGAACTGCAGTAAGTGGGGGTATGTCTCTTCACTGCCTGCCTATACAAAAGTTTATAGAAAGGGGAGCAGGAGGTGGGACCAGAGAGAGGAGACACACAGACACGCTGTCCATATAAAGATCAAAAAGGTAACTTCACCAATATTTAAAAAAAGATAAGGGTGCAGGCCCAACATGAATGGATCCAACAGTCCCCAACGAATGCAAAAAGGAGAACCAGGCAACATATCCGAAGAAAAAAGTAACTTTTTATTCACCCTTGTAATGTTTCAGCTCTTCAGAGCCTTTCTCAAGCATGAGAAAGGCTCTGAGGAGCTAAAATGTTGCATGGGTGAAAAAAAAGTTCCTTTTTTCTTTGGACGTGCTGCCTGGTTCTTCTCTTTGCATACTCTGTCCATACAGGTCTTTGGAAAGAAGAGGGGGAGCAGGAGTAGGAAGCAGAGAGAAAAAGTGACACAGACATGAGGACCATACAAGTATATGGAGAAGGGAGGGGGAGCAGTATGAGAAAGACACACACACTTGCTTTCTCGTAAGTGTTACTGTCTCACCCCAGTGCTGGGTCTTCAGCTACACTGCTTATTACTGCTGTATAATCTCCTCCATGCCTCTGCTTTTATGTGATAGATCGGGATAGAAGAGAAGAATCCTTCTCTCTTATGTGTGCAGTGTATTGAAGACATGATAGCTGTTAGGCTCCACTCACTAGCTTAAGACAACTGAAAATTAGAGATACAGCCTGCAGAAAAGAAAACTACTAGAAAATGCGATATACGATTCACATAACGGCCAGAAATAGCGTTATTCCTTATGTACACATAAATGACAGCTTTTCAGAAAACTATATCCTAAAGTGTTTCGCTAGGTCTATGGCTTTTATTTAATTCAGCCAGAAGATCTCTCTGGATAAAGCAATGGTCTGGAGACATACCCTCAAAGAACAATTTTACCATTCCAGTCATCTACCCTATTTGGCCCAAAGTTAGAGGGAATTTTTAACTGAATGAAGGGTAGTGGATTTTATTTTCACAAATGATGAAGTCTCCTTTTAGGCCTTTTTGTCCCCAATCAATAAGCTCAAATAAAGTTCTTGGGTAGAAGGCAGTGCAAGTTCTACCAAGAAGAAAACTTTCGGTCAAAGACCCGCTGATTTATGATGCCAGGCCTCTACTACCCACTGTAGGAGGAAGGTTATCAAAGTTCTATCCAACCTGGTCCACTACCTGCTCAGATGCTTGGGTCAAGTCCGTAATTGAAAGAGATTATTTCATGAAACTAAAAGGAAAACCACCAGACCGTTAGTTGGTCAATTTGAGCCAAGATCTATTACTAATACAAGACTCTCCACATTCCGATCCTGCCAGCACACAGAAAGTATATCAGGATAGTGGTTTAGATCGACTCACACAGATTTGATTTCCAAGTCACATGTCTTCCATTGGGGATATCAGTAGCACCACGAGTCTTCACCAAAGTAGCCATCATCTTGACAGCAACCCTAAGGCTACAAGGAATATTTGTCGTCCCAAATTTATACGATTGGCTCGTCAAAGCTTTGTCAGAGAAAGAACTTTGTGTTCAGACCGCTCTGAATTTATTAACCAGTCACGAGAAATCACAGCTTACTCCAAGAAGAGAGTTACTTTGGAAACTGATTATCTTCATATTATTTCCTTCTGTTTCTGTGAGATTGTAGGACTGTAGTTATGCTGTTGTATGTCATTGTTTTGTATGTTTTTATGTGTTTGCGTTTTTATGTTTTATGTGAGTTCCTTGATATATGTAGGCCCTAATATCCTGATTTTTCTTGGACTTTCCATTGTACTGGTAGTTTGTTATGAATGTCTAATATTATACTGCTTGTATGGCTCCTAGTCTATGTATACAGTGAAGGAAAGAAGTATTTGATCCCTTGCTGATTTTGTAAGTTTGCCCACTGTCAAAGACATGAACAGTCTAGAATTTTTAGGCTAGGTTAATTTTACCAGTGAGAGATAGATTATATAAAAAAAAAAAAAGAAAATCACATTGTCAAAATTATATATATTTATTTGCATTGTGCACAGAGAAATAAGTATTTGATCCCTTTGGCAAACAAGACATAATGCTTGGTGGCAAAACCCTGGTTGGCAAGCACAGCAGTCAGACGTTTTTTGTAGTTGATGATGAGCTTTGCACACATGTTAGATGTAATTTTGGCCCACTCCTTTTTGCAGATCATCTGTAAATCATTACGATTTCGAGGCTGTCGCTTGGCAACTCGGATCTTCAGCTCCCTCCATAAGTTTTCGATGGGATTAAGGTCTGGAGATGGGCTAGGCCAATCCATGACCTTAATGTGCTTCTTTTTGAGCCACTCCTTTGTTGCCTTGGCTGTATGTTTCGGGTCATTGTCATGCTGGAAGACCCAGCCACAAGCCATTTTTAATGTCCTGGTGGAGGGAAGGAGGTTGTCACTCAGGATTTGACGGTACATGGCTCCATCCATTCTCCCATTGATGCGGTGAAGTAGTCCTGTGCCCTTAGCAGAGAAACACCCCCAAAACATAATGTTTCCACCTCCATGCTTGACAGTGGGGACGGTGTTCTTTGGGTCATAGGCAGCATTTCTCTTCCTCCAAACACGGCAAGTTGAGTTAATGCCAAAGAGCTCAATTTGAGTCTCATCTGACCACAGCACCTTCTCCCAATCACTCTCAGAATCATCCAGATGTTCATTTGAAAACTTCAGATGGGCCTGTACATGTGCCTTCTTGAGCAGGGGGACCTTGCGGGCACTGCAGGATTTTAATCCATTACGGCGTAATGTGTTACCAATGGTTTTCTTGGTGACTGTGGTCCCAGCTGCCTTGAGATCATTAACAAGTTACCCCCGTGTAGTTTTCGGCTGAGCTCTCACCTTCCGCAGGATCAAGGATACCCCACGAGTTGAGATTTTGCATGGAGCCCCAGATCGATGTCGATTGACAGTCATTTTGTATGTCTTCCATTTTCTTACTGTTGCACCAACAGTTGTCTCCTTCTCACCCAGCATCTTACTTATGGTTTTGTAGCCCATTCCAGCCTTGTGCAGGTCTATGATCTTGTCCCTGACATCCTTAGAAAGCTCTTTGGTCTTGCCCATGTTGTAGAGGTTAGAGTCAGACAGATTAATTGAGTCTGTGGACAAGAGTCTTTTATACAGGTGACCATGTAAGACAGCTGTCTTTAATGCAGGCACCAAATTGATTTGGAGCTTGTAACTGGTCTGGAGGAGGCTGAACTCTTAATGGTTGGTAGGGGATCAAATACTTATTTCTCTGTGCACAATGCAAATAAATATATATAATTTTGACTATGTGATTTTCTTTTTTTCTTTTTTATATAATCTATCTCTCACTGGTAAAATTAACCTAGCCTAAAACGTCTAGACTGTTCATGTCTTTGACAGTGGGCAAACTTACAAAATCAGCAAGGGATCAAATACTTATTTCCTTCACTGTATTTCATTGCTTGTGCTTTCTTCCAAAATGATTGACTATAACTATGTGCGATGGAACTTGCATTGTCATTATCTGTTTACTGTTTTCAAAATTAATAAACATAGAATTTACAAAAAAAAGAAGAGAGTTACAACTGTCTCACCCCAGTGCTGGATTCTCAGCTACACTGCTTATTATGGCTGTATAATCTCCTCCATGCTGCTGCTTTTATGTGATAGATCGGGATAAGAGAAAAGATCTTGGCAGGAGTCAGACACTTAATCAGCAGCTAGGTTCTTTGGGCAAAACCTAATTTCAGGACCCTCCAATTCAACTTACTGTACACTTGGGAGAGGAATCCCTGGTACCTGGACAAAGCGATCAAAATCTCTTTGACGACAAAATAAGATCTAAAGTGGTGATTGCATTCAGATAGTCTAACAAAAGGCAGGTCTCTGAGTACTCGCCAGACTCAAGTCCTAACCTCAGATGCCTCAAGGTCAGGTGGGGTGCCCATGTCAATGGCAACTGGACTCAAGCAAGATGGACACAGAAGAGCAGCAGCTTTCTTCTATCAACATGAGGGAATTGAGAGCTGTCAAGCTAGCACTATTTCACTTTCGCCCATTACGCGGCCATCGGGAGGTGTTAGTACTATCGGACAACTTACCAACAGTTTTTTTTTAGCTCAACAAGCAGGGAGTAACACATATTCCTGCCCTGGCAAGGGAATGTCACCAGATATTCAGGTTGGCGGAGAACAATTTGGGAAACATCTCAGCAGTCCACATACAAAGGAAGCTGAACATCAGAGACAGCTGTTTGGGTCGCAAGATGGAAAACCCACATGTAGATGTTATGGCAATCAAGACAGAACACCATGTTGTCTAAATTTTGTTCCCTTTCAGAGGAGCGGACCATCCCTGGGCGATAGCTGGTTTTTCCATATCCTGAAAACAGATGCTGATTTATGTTTTTCCACCATTCCCACTCTTATTGGGAGTACTCAAGAAGATCAGGGAAAAGAAAGCCATTACAATAAGCATGCAGGGCTTGGTTCTCCCTCATATTGCACCTTTTGAGGGGCCGATTTTGGAGATTCCCTCTCCTCCATCCCAACTTCCTCTATAAAGGGGACATCAATTGTGCAGACCTTCACAAGCTACATTTGACGGTCTTGAGACTGAGCAGGAAAGCCTGAGCAGTCAGAAGATCTAGTTTCTACACTTTATGCATTTAGAAGGCCTTCTACTGTTGAGATATATTCTCGGTTTGAAAGATCTTTGACTTGTGATGTGCAGATCAAGTAATATCTCCTGACTCCATAGTCTCGGTTCTTCAATCAGGCTTGAATAAATGGCTTAAGCTGAATACCCTTAAAGCTCAATTCATGGTCATCAATGCGCATATTAATGGAACTTTCTCAGGACACAACTTAGTGCACAGATTTTTTTTAGAGCAGTAAAGAATTTAAGACCCTCTTTTCATGCTACCATTCCATCTTGGGAACTCTCAGAAATCTTGAAGCATCTTATCTGTTCACCATTAGAACTATCAGATCAGGCATCCATTAAGCATCTTGCATTCAAAACACTATTCTTGGTGGCCATCCCCTCAGCTAAACGCGTATGTGAATTAAAAGCATTGTCTTCTAAAGAACCATATCTGTGGGATTTGACCAATCACATAGCTTTAAAGGTCCTTTTACACTGGCCAATTATCGGGCAAACAAGCATTCACAGAAAAACAGGGCAGTGATCAGCTGATGAACAAGCAAACGCTCGTTCATCATCTGATCGTGTCGTTTTAAAAGTGCAAAATATTATCGTTGTTGGCAGCACATGCCGATATGATAATAATGTATGGGGATGAGCGGTCGGAGTAACAAGTGCTCGTCCCCATAGTAGCTCCTTGTGACAGGAGCAAACAAGCGCCGATCAACGAGCTCTCTCATTGATCAGCGCTCGTTTCACCGGCCAAAATGTGCCGTTGTAAAAGTATCTTAAGGCTCAGGCCAGGATTTTTCCCCAAAGTTAATTCAGCTGCTAATATAAACTAAGCGATTTCATTGCCAAATTTTTTCCTAATACTCATATCGAAGAACAAGAAAAGTATAATATTCTTGATGTTAGGATGGTTCTATTGTACATACAAAAAAAACTTAATTTAGGAAATATGTTTCTTTAGTTTAAAAGGTCCAAACAGAAACAACAAGGCCAAAAAACCTTTCTTGGCTAGGTGGATTAGAGATCTCATTCCTGATTGTTACCTGCTGGACGGTCAAGAACCACCTTTCCTATTAGGGCTCACTTCACACATTCCCAAATCAACACCCTGGGCGGAACGGTCTCATGTTCCATTAGAACAAATCAGCAGAGCCACCACATGGTCTACCATGTCCACCTTCATCAAACACTATGTGGTTCGATGTCACTTTGGCAGGAGAGTTCTTGAGCAAGCAGTTGTTCCTGATCCTACCCTTTCCAATGATTCTTAAAGAGGCTCTGTCACCACATTATAAGTGCCCTATCTCCTACATAAGGAGATCGGCGCTGTAATGTAGGTGACAGCAGTGTTTTTTATTTAGAAAAACGATCTATTTTTACCACGTTATTAGCGATTTTAGCTTTATGCTAATTAGTTTCTTAATGCCCAACTGGGCGTGTTTTTACTGTAGACCAAGTGGGCGTTGTACAGAGGAGTGTATGACGCTGACCAATCAGTGACCAATCAGCGTCATACACTTCTCTCCATTCATTTACACAGCGCAGAGTCCTTCATACACGGATACTGGCTGGTGACCGGCTCATGCAGCTTTATGTTACCAATGCATGTGTATAAAAATGGCCGGACCATTGTACAGAACAAACACTGTTACACTTTGTGTCTCCCTTATGTCCTCATAGATTGTAAGCTCTTGCGAGCAGGGTCCTCACTCCCCAGGTTTGAATTGTAAATTAACTTTGTCACTATGTAATGTCTGATATTGTTTGTTTCATGTCCCCTCTAAATTGTAAAGTGCTGCGTAATATGTTGGCGCTATATAAATAAAGATTATTATTATTATTATTATCCTGCGTTTTTCACTATGTGCTGTCTTATACTGACACATTAACGTTACTGAAGTGTCTTGACAGTGAATAGACATTACTTCCAGCCAGGACGGGATGTCTATTTACAATCCCGACACTTCGTTAACGTTTGTTTGGTACTTACAGCAGAGCAAAGTGTAATTTTGCTGTAACCTGTCATTTACAGCGTGATCTCGCGAGATTACGCTTGCTCTGCTACAAACTCGAAGTAGTGTGGGTTCTTGCACCAGCCGGGTTCCTATGTAGCGTAAACGCTGCAAAATTCTGCAACGGAATTCTTTTTTAATTTAAATTTTTTATTAGTTTCCAAAGTCATATAAAATAGCAACTTTCAGAAAATGATACAATTCCGCAAAGATGAGGGGTATTCACAGGAACTCAAAATAATAAATCTCAATGTATCACTTATATACAACAGTGCGTACATAGCAGAAAAGAGAAAAACACGTACAACATTTGAAACATTGCTCACATATACACTCTGAAGATACAATACAATACACCACTACAAATATCACGACCGTTGCATATTAATGACCGTGATCCTAAAAAAAGACCCCTATAGACCCCAGACGAAAGGATAATCAACATCCCCAATCTGACGAGTGTGACACCTGCAAATTTTTTATGGAGTAGAATTGCTTATATATAGGGCCCTGGGACATGTAATATGAAACCCATGTATCCCATCTATTATCAAACTGAGTAATGGAATGAGACGATTTGACCAACAGTCTTTCCATGTTATGTGCGAATTGTACATGTTGACATAATTCTTTGGCAGTTAAAGGAGAACTGGACTTCCAAGTTCTCGCAATCATGGATCTGGCCGCAAGTATAATATGACCTATCACTGTTCGCACCTCCACATCAAATTCTGACATGCCAATAAAACACAATACTAATGTAGGTTGTATGTGAACGCAGAGACCAGTAACAGACTTTATAAAACCCGCCGTTGCCAGCCAAAAAGAGTAAACTAGGGGGCAATCCCACCAGACGTGTCTGTATGTGCCTATCAAGCCGCAGCCTCTCCAGCAATAATGTGGATAAATAGGGTTCATTTTATAAATATGCGCGGGAGTAAGGTACCAGCGCAACTTCATCTTAAAGGACGTCTCCCAGTATCTTGAACTCTTGGATATTCCCTTAAACTGAATTCTGTGCGGAAATTCGGCAGCATTTACAGTAGCACCACAGTGAATGAGATTTAGAAAATCGTATGCCCACGCTGTGGAAAAAAACGCAGTGAAAACACTCATAAATTGACCAGTGGTGCAGATTTTAAGTCCGCAGCATATCAATTTATGCTGTGTTTTCATTGCTTTCCTGTAGTGGGTTTTCAATGGGGTTGTAAAACCTGCAACAAATAGCCAAGTGTTGCGACTTTTGCGGCGGAATCGCAGCGATTCCACCCCAAAAATCGCAACGCAGTAAAAAAAATAAAAGCTTATACTTACAACCCGGGCATTGTCATAACGACGCTTTCTTCTGTTCTTCCAGGCCGGCCTCCTGGGATGACGTTTCATCCCATGGGACTGCTTCAGCCGATCACATGCTGCAGTGGTCACACGGGCTGCATCCTCATCACAGGAGGCCAGGCTGCAGGACAACTGAGGGACGCAAGCCATGACTATGACCGGGGTAAGTATAAAAGTTCTTTTTTTTCTAGTGTTTTCCTTGCGCTGCTCTCTGCAGCAGAAATTCTGGCCGAAAATCTGCACCACAATGTGGTGGGGTTTTTCGGACAGAATGGGCTACGGATTCTATGTCTGATACGCTGCATAGTTTTACACAGCGTATCCGACCCATGGGAATCTGGCCATTAAGGTGTTCTGAGTGAGAATAATTGTTTAACTGTTACTTATATATATATATATATATATATACATATATATATTTATTTAATTGCTATGTGAAGGATGGTTTATTTGCTTATATTCTCTGTATGAAATTACATTATGAATTATCAAGCAGGATGCCGAATTACTAAGATATGTATTATGTGAAAGTGATTATAATAATGTTTAAATGATTTTGTTTCGTGCAGCAGCCATCTTGTCTGGAGTTCCCATCTTGGTTCTTTTGTAGTGAATAAGAAAGTCATTGTTCCTTTAACGCAAGTAATGTTGATTTTGTATGTTTTATCTTTGACCTTGGCTCCCATACGAAGCTTGCAGAGAAGGCACAGGGAGTGAGATGGGAGGGTGGCAAATATGCTTGTGGGAATGCCTCCCCCATCTCCATGGGAACATTCTGCCCAAGAGAGATAAGGCCACCTGCAAACCTGATGTGTGAAGAATTATAATGATGTATCTGGAATGTATCGTATGTCTGTAATTGGCTGAATAAGAATTATTGTCACATTGCCTCTGATTGGTTAACCTCAAGTCTACACCCCATTTGAATGATATTATTATAGTGGAGTTTGATAATAAACCTCCAGAGGAGTATTTTGAGCATATCAGTAGCGTATGTGTGTTTTTTTCTCCTCTCTCGATACATATCGGTATGAAATATCCTGATTAGGATGCTTGATAAAGTTCCTGGCGTGAGTGTCTATTGGAACACTCATCTAAATTTCAGTCTAATATATTTTGAGCCATTGACTTCCACGACAGTAATGGTGCCAAAAAAACCCGGGAGATTGCTCGTCTGATAAGCTGTCGCTAGAGAGGTGTGGCATTGCATCTGTGAATTACAAAAAAAACGCAGTAGGTAAGGAGCTTATTCTTACACCATTCACACATGTATTGCATAAGCCTCGGAATTTAGCTGTCATGACATCACATCTTCTGGACGTGGCACTTTGTCCAGCAGTGGTATGAAAGATGGATCCAAAAAGGTATGTTGAAGCTTTTTGTGTGATGAAAGATTGCAGGTGCGTACGTGATCTTGAACTGTTGATATGAAAGACATGAGAGAATTTTTGCCAGCAATTACATTGTTAACCAGAAAAAATTGTGAGAAGTGTAAGACCTCCCCCTTTGGAATGCAGGGACGTAGCGCATGGCGGAGAGAAGTTGTAACTCACATGTGAAGTATTTAAAATGAAAAGATTGTAGTCTGGACAGTGAGGGGAAAAAAAAACTTGTGCTTGCTGCTGTGTTGTAGTGCGTCATTTGTTATTTCGTTGTGTAAAATGGTTGAGGATCAATAGTTGTTCTGTTACCCGTTTACTCTGGGATTATAGTTGGGAGGTACTGACTGTCGTGAGAGAAAAGTTGGATATTTGTGAGTAATATCCTGTAGTACCACAAGGGCTTCAATGGTTAAGTCCTGATAATGGAGAATCCAGTGCAACAGGGAAAACTTTGAATGTAATTTTGAATAATCATTGATACACTTTTACACTCACTGCCATCTTGTAATACTGTGTGTAAGGGTCCTTCTGTATGAACCAAAAGCTATACCCCGGCAGTGAGTGGTTTGTAGAGGTTCATGAATGTCGATTGTGTTGAAGAATTTGCTCTTGCAATTGTTGATTGGCAGCATTTTGTCTGTTCTTGATGCTCAATACAGTGAGGGATCAGAGGAAAGGGGATCCTACTGCTAGAATGTCTGGAGGAAGAACTTTTGATATCGTATTGGTAAGACAGTCTAGGAGATAGACTGGTCTGAGATATCTGTCGGCTAACGTGACCAGTTTGCCTGGAGGTGGAGGATTTACCGGAAATCACCCTACTGCTCTCCGACCATGGGGTCAGGAGGAAGTGAGACAAAAATGCGGGACAGCCTTTGGGCATGGGTCCCGGCCATCATTATAGTAGAATGAGCAAAAGGAGCTGGGGCTTTAATTGTAAAGTATGTGAAGGCAAAATAACACACTGTAAAATATTGTTGAAGAGGCTGGCTGCCGTAAGATGGTTGTTTGCATGTGATAAATAGAATAATTTGTGGAAAGTTGAGAAAGGGAGTGGATGGCCAGGACAAGGCATAAGTTAAAATGACAAAGTAAGTGATTACAGGTGGTTACAAGTAAGTTGATGTGAGAAAGAACAATTTGAATACAGGTGTAAATTTTCATAGGAAGAGTGAAGAAAACGGAGCAGCCGGGTACATTGCAGTGACTAACGTGGGTCAGAACGGGTGGAGTGTAATGTGAACTGGTACGATGTGACATCTGTGTGATGTGCGTAATGTAACGTGTGAAGTTTGAAACTAGTGGCCACAATAAAGCAGATCTATATTGTATGTTCTTATTTTTAACAGCAGTAATGTCTAAAAATAAAAAAAAATTCTTAGCGTTTTGTGTATGGGGTTAAAATCAGTTCCTCTCTGTGTAAAGGAATGTTTCTTATCTTTGCGCATGCGCTGTTGTCCGTAACTACACCAAGCGAGAAAAATATTACAGCCGGCTGGATTTGTCTGCAAAAAGATAAAAGTTACGTTGCATATTTATGTGTTATGATGTGATAAGATTTAATGTTGGAATGTTTTGATGTTAACTCAAATAAATTAAAATATAGATATTGTGAGACACGGGGTCTTGAACGTGTATGTACCCCCACTGTTCCCTATTCTTATATATAGTTTATTGGTTTGCAGTAATTAATATTACCAGATTTATTATTTTCTGTTTTATTGAATAACTAATTACAATTGTTTTGTTTTTGTTTTCACACATGAGGCACATGTTACAGTGCTGCCTAAACGTTATTTTTGAAAATGTGAGATGTTTTACAGGTAAATGGTTGGAAGTCATTTTTAAAGATAAAATGTATTTTTGTCAGGAGAAAGTCATTTTTGTTCCAGGCTGTTGTGTATTACAGGGGGCCAAACTAGTGCCCCCCAGATAGAGTGCCCAACTTTATCATGTTGAGATATGTAGTTTTGAACCCTGCTACATTACTTTCGCAGAGTCCAAATAGGAAGGAATGGTGAAGGGACTGATCAGGTAGTTTTGTTTTGTGTTTTATTTTGTTTTGAATTAATGAATTTGGTTCTAGGAGGTCTACAAAATGTGTATGTGACCCCAGTGAGTAATCCAAATTAAATGTGTATGACAGTAACCTACATTTTGAGGTATTTCTGTATAGATGGTTCCAGATCCTTCCAGAACGGTAAATATGGCACTGGGTATGCTGTGCTGTAGTCTCCACCCAATATGAGGTATTGTGTAAGAGACCATCCCCCTCCAGCAAATTTACACAGGAGGCGAGGTGACGTCACTCACAGATGAGTCTTTACAGATTTAGATGGGGGAGAAGGCAAAACAAATTTGTAAAAAAAAATTGTCTGAACATTGTTCATTTTATTGTTCATTTCAGTAACATAATTTGTTTGTTTTTGTATTAATCAGGTATTTACAGGACCTGGTGATTTACAAGTGTCCTGGATCATCAGATGAATGTGGACAAATAAAACTCCATCCTTTTGAAATGTTCTATCTATATGTGACATGGGTTTAAATTGTAAAATGTAAATTTGTAATGTAGAGATACTTGATCATATACAGGATACGAGGAACAGGGTAAATCATTCAGAAACCACTCTCACCTTCTTGTTCATCTCAAGGAGCAGAGCTGGAGGTGCTCGCTGAGGCTTGTAACCTGGCAAAAGGTAAGACGGCCAACATTTACATTGACTCTAGGTACACTTTTGGCATTGCCCACAATTATGGGCCCATTGGTAGTAGGAACTTTATTGGATCATCGGGTAAGCCAATTGAGAGAGCAAGAGATGACAGACCTGACAACAAGAGTATGTGCAGCCAGGTATCAGTAAATTGGCTTGTCCCTGCATACAATAATGCCACCACTAGGTTTGTAGCAGCCTGCATGATGTGCGCACGGCATGACATAGGTAAAACAGAAAAGGTACCTGTGAAAAGTGCAGCCCGGCCAGATTACCCGTTACAGCGACTGCAGAACATACAACTACCCGAGGTAGGTGTGTATGGAAAGGTGCTCGTATGTGTAGACCTGTTCTCAGAGTGGTCTGAAGCCCGCCCAGTACCTTCCCCACTGCAGAAGTTGTGTGTAGTGACAGGGGAATCATTTTTATCCCAAGTATTAAACAGGTGTTTGTACAAAAAGATATCAGCAGTTCTCCAGATGTTATCCCAAAGTTAGTTTGTTTAATAACTGTATTCAAGAAGTGTTATGGGAATATTAAATACTGAGGCTAAGTTTTATGTAAAGTTCTAGACCAGCCTTAGCATTGGACTATTGGAGGCATGCTTCAGATAAAAGGTACAGAAGCGGAATATTCCCATTTGAAAACATCTTTATTTATTTATTTTTTTGTTGTTGTTGTGAAAGGAAAATTTTAGAGCAGAAAATTCTGTGCACTATAAAGAAGAAAAATGAGTTTGCATGTATCACTTCTAGTTACTGCTCAATGTGAACGTTTAATGTAAAGATGTTATTTGTTAATGTTTTCCTTCAATTGAATTATCTGAATAAGATAAATTAATGATTATATAATGAAATAGATTGTTCTCCACAGGAAGTCTCCAAGTGGGAGCGGAAGGCGTGAGAACCAGATTCTAACAGAATGTGGACCAATAAAGGAAGGTAAACCGGTAGCACCCAAGGCACTCTTGATGGCATTAGCATTGATGGTGTGACCTCACATATTCCCCAAGATTGCAAGGATCGATGTGGTAAGATCTAATTGGTTTGCCCCAGGCTTTACAGCTGTTGTTGCTAAATTCTGTTAGAGCTGTTTGATTTGCCTACAGAACAGTCCTGGCAGACCGATGCCAACCTTATCATACCCGCCTCCCACGAAGAGAACAGACCTTGAGAGGCCTTCCCAGGCAATATAAGTCAGAGTAAGAAAAATTGGTTTGCGACATTTGTCAGATAAACATGTGGAATCTGTGTAGATTTTTGAGAGTTGGAGCTGTTCCAGGCAATCAGCTCAGATCAAGGTACAAATCCTGCTGAAAAGTGTAACACCAAGTGCAAATACAATGTACCCAGTAGCTACACATTTTCTAGGTGCCCTGTCCATTCTAACAGAGAAGTTTTTCTTATATAAAGGTGTGTTTGATTTAGTTTAAGGGCCTGACATTGTTATTGTATGTACTTAGAACAACTTTTATATTTTACGTAGATGATATCACCAGATTAGCATTTATTTTAACAATTGATAAGGGTTGGGGGTCCCCAGCAAGTGCCAGTAAACATGAACTAAAAGACTTTTAACATGATGAACTCCATCACTGAGCTGCGGCAGGCGCAGCCGAAGCCAGTACAACGTGTTTGTCATGAACTGACGGCAGTGTCACAATTCTAAGTAGCCGCCCAGACAAGTAACTTACCAGAGAAAGAGGACAGATGCGGAGGGTTTGTGGTAGTCACAATAATACTCCACTAATCCGTCTACGTGGGATCTCACCCCAGGCTCACAGTACAGCCCGGTGATGTATACTAAAAGAGACGGTGTCTGACAGATGAGAAGGACCAAGCCAAGTCCTGATGACATCAGCAAAGGTCAAAGTAAAGCAAAGACAACTGAGTGAACCCGTTAGCAGCATCCAAGTGTTTTAATAAATAAGTGACCAGGAGGGGGTAATAATAAATCCCCCACTGGACACCACCGTACAGTCTGACACCATAAATTGTGTGGGTTACCCTAGGGTGACAGTCAGTGAAGAGCAGAAGATAGAAGAGGATAGCCCTTCGAACCGGAAACGAACCATGTACAGGACTTGTCAATGCACTGGTGGGACCCCATACCCAAACAGGACATCGGTGATGGCATCATATTAGTTGTGGCCCTATTGATATATTGTTTGAGTTTTATAATCATAATATATAATTTCTGTAATTTAATATGAGAAAAAAGGGGGTTTGTGAAGGATGGTTTATTTGCTTATATTCTCTGTATGAAATTACATTATGAATTATTAATCAGGATGCCGAATTACAGATATGTATTATGTGAAAGTGATTATAATAATGTTTAAATGATATATCGGTATGAAAAAAGAACTGAACTGGAACCTAAAAAAAAAAAATGAGGCAATACTTTGCTTCTTACATTATACTGATAATGAGCAGTGCCCACCTTGAGATGGCCCCAGTTTTGACCGTTTGTATAAACGGAGACCTCTATTAGACCGTTTCAGTGCCCGGTTTTCCCAAGCATTCACCCCCGAGAAGTGTATCTCTATTGATGAGTCCTTGGTAGATTTTAAAGGGAGGCTTCAATTCCGCAAGTACCTGCCGAGTAAGAGGGCAAGGTGTGGTGTGAAGATGTATAAGCTGTGTGAGAGTGCATCAGGGTATACCTACAAATTTAGGATATATGAAGGGAAGGACAGCAGTATTCAGCCCCCAGAATGCCCCCCCCCTTACTGGGAATTAATGCAAAAATTGTGTGGGATTTGGTGCACCCACTGCTGGACCAAGGTTACCACCTCTACCTGGATAATTTTTATACCAGCGTCCCACTCTTCAAGTGCCTTGCTTCCAGAGGTACTGCGGCATGCGGCACTGCTAGAATAAAGCGGAGAGGCCTCCCTAAGACTCTGCTTGAGCAAATACTCAGAAGGGGTGAGAGCAGGGCACAATCTAGCAGCAACATATTGTGTGTCAAGTACAAGGAGAAGAGAGATGTCCTTGTATTGACAACAATACATGCCCACACCAGTACCCATGTACCAGTACGAGGTACCAGTACAGAGACCCCCAAACCAGACTGCATCCTGGACTACAATAGGTACATGGGAGGGGTGGACTTGTCAGATCAAGTCCTGAAGCCCTACAGCGCCATGCGGTGTGGTATAAGAAGCTGGCTGTGCACATCATTATTAAGAACCTAATCTTTAGGAACCAAGAAGGGGGGCACCCAGTACTACTGGAAGCGAGGCCACACGCATCGTACCAAGGCAACACTTTCCAGAAGAAGTTCCCCAAACTGGCAAGAAGGGAAAAAGTCAAAAGAGGTGCAAAGTCTGCTATAAGAGGGGGATAAGGGAGGACACAATATATCAATGTGACACGTGTCCCGAAAAACCAGGGCTCTGTATGAAAGTGTTTAAAAATCGAAGGGATGTATGATAAATTTTAAATCTACCCTGACGCACTCTGCACAGCTTATCCCCCTCATCTTTCCCTTCTGAGCCCTGCTGTGTGCCCAGGCAGCTGATAACAGCCACATGTAGGGTATTGCCGTACCCAGGAGAGCCCACATTACAGTTTATGGGGTGTATATCTCTGGTGGCGCATGCTGGGCACAATATATTGGACACGGAAATGGCATAGATATATAGAAAATTGCAAATCTCACACTGCACCATCTGCTGCGCATTACCTTTTACACAATACCTGTGGGGTCAAAATGCTCACTACACCTCTAGATGAATGTCTTAAGGGGTGTAGTTTTTCAAATGGGGTCACTTCTCGGGGGTTTCAACTGTACTGGTACCTCAGGGGCTTCTGCATACATGACTTAACACCAGAAAAGCTCCAGTAGGCCAAATGGTGGTCCTTTACTTCTGAGCCCTCCCATGGGCCCAAACGGCAGTTTATCACCACAAATTGAGTATTGCCGCACTTAGGACAAATTGGGCAAGACAATTGGGTATTTTGTTAACTGTCAAAATAAGAAATTTGATCAAAAATGACATCTTATTGGGGGAAAAAAATCATTTTTTAAATTTCATAGCCCAATTCAAATACGTGCTGTGAAAAAACTGTGTGGTCAAAATGGTTTCAACAACCATACATGAATTCCATGAGGGTGTAGTTTCCAAAATGGGGTCACTTTTGGGGGATTCCTACTGTTTTGGCACCTCAACACCTCTTCGAACCTGGCATGCTGCCTAAAATATATACTAATAAAAAAGAGGCCCCAAAATGCACTAGGTGCTTCTTTGCTTCTGGGGCTTGTGTTTTAGTCCATGAGCACACTAGAGCCACATGTGGGACATTTCTAAAAACTGCGGAATCTGGACAATACATATTTAGTAGTGTTTCTGGTAAAACCTTCTGTGTTCCAGAAAAAAATGGAATAAAATTGAAATTCAGCAAGAAAAATGAAATTTGCAAATTTCACCTCCACTTTGCTTTAATTCCTGTGAAATGCCTAAAGGGTTAAAAAACTTTCTAAATGCTGTTTTGAATACTTTGAGGGGTCTAGTTTTTAAAATTGGGTGTTTTATGGGGGTTTCTAATACATAGGCCCCTCAAAGCCTCTTCAGAACTGAACAGGTACCTTAAAAAAAAGGCTTTTGAAATTTTCTTAAAAATATGAGAAATTGCTGTTTATATTCTAAGTCTTGTAACGTCCAAGAAAAATAAAACAATGTTCAAAAAATGATGCCAATCTAAAGTAGACATATGGGAAATGTGAACTAGTAAGTATTTTGGGGGGTATAATCATCTGTTTTACAAGCAGATGCATTTAAATTCAGAAAAATGCTATTTTTTCAAACTTTTCCCTAAATTTTGCAATTTTTCACAAATATACACTGAATATATTGAACAAATTTTACCACTAACGTAAAGCCCAATGTGTCACGAGAAAACAAATCTCAGAATCGCTTGGATAGGTTTAAGCATTCCGACGTTATTACCACATAAAGTGAAATATGTCAGATTTCAAAAATGGGCTCTGGGCCTTAAAGGGAATGTGTAGCTAGAAATTTTTTTTTTTTGTTAAACAGTTAGTATATACATGATTAGACATTGTTCTAATTTTTTTAATTTTCTCACAAGTCAGGAAATATTATAAATTAGATTCTAATTTATAACATTTCCATGTGATGGTCACTAGAGGGAGCAATTCCTAAAATGTCAGCATTGTCATGTGTTAAAGCAGCCTCATTGCTTTATGCTGCAAAATTGGAGAAGACACACTCACTCTAGTGTGCTCAATTAATCCCCCTCCTTTATCCTGGCTAGTGCCAGGAGAAAGGAGGGGGTTGAATGTTCAAACCTCCTACACTGTGTGCCGCCATTTTTTGAGCGAATGCACAGTGTAGTAGGCTTACATACAGTGGTAATCACACAGTAAAACACGAACATACACAAACATAACTCACCTGCTCCTGCCGCCGCTCCCTCCGCTCCTAGTCCTTGCTTCTGAACACATGTCGGGAAGCCGCGACCGGAAGTAGTCATCTTACTGTCCGGCCGCGGCTTCCGGTCCACAAGAAAATGGCGCCGGATGTCGCTCGGCCAAAGAACTTCCTTTTGGACTGTGTGGGAGCGGCGCATGCACCGTTCTCACACAGACGGCGTACACCATAGTGAATGGAACGGCTGCCGTTCGCATTCTCTATGGGGATGTATGTGCCATATTCCATCTCTGTATGTGTCGTTAATCGACACATACAGAGATGAAAAAAAAAATGGCAGCCCCCATAGTGAAGTAAAACTTAGAAAAAAGAAAAAAGTAAAACACAAACACACAAATAAATAAAATTTATTTTAATAACACACTAAAAGCAAATTGTTATTAAAAAAAAAAAAATTCGCAACACCTGTCATTTAAGGCCAAAACAAGGCTGTGTCCTTAAGGGGTTAAGAAACTCATCTGGGGTGTAGTGAGCATTTTGACCCCATAGGTGTTTCAGCGAATTAATTAGTATTGGACTGTAAAAATGGGAAATTTATTTTTTGACAAGAATATGTAGTTTAAGTTCACATTTTTAATTTTCACAAGAACTATATAGGAGATAAAGCACCCCAATGTTTGTAGAGCATTTTTCCTGAGTACAGCAATTACCCATATGTGGTCATAAACTGCTGTTTGAGCACACGGCTGGGCTCAGATGGGAAGGAGAGCCATTTGGCTTTTGCAGCACAGATTTTGCTGAATTGATTTCTGGGGGCTGTCGCCTTTGCAGAGCCCCAGAAGTGCCAGTACAGTAGAAATTCCCCAGGTGTGATCCCATTTTGGTGACTATACCCCTCTAAGAATTAAATTAGGGGTGCAGTGAGCATTTTGACCCCCCAGGTGTTTTATAGATTTTATTAGGATTGGGCCATGAAAATATTTTATTTTTTTCCAATAATATGTGTAACGACCAGCAGGTTTGTGGACCCACTGGGCTACTCTGACGGATTGGCATAGGGCCATCTCTAAGGGCATTGTCTAAGCAGCCTCCCTAGTCTTTGCCCTTTAACCCCTCTACAGTAATCTGGTCTTCGTGGTAGGAAGACTTCCAGGTCGCTACCTCTTGAGGGGGTCCCGGCGGGGTAGCTGCTGGCCAAACAGAAGCTAGGCAGAGACAGGCAGATGGTACCTTGGTGGTAGCAGGATACAGGCTGGAGTCGGATTACTGGAAGCAGGCTGGTGCCGAATTACAGGAAGCAGGCTGGTGCAGGATTACTGCAAGCACCCAGAGGGCATGGGATCTCAACAGGTAACAGACTCAGTGTTATCCTGCGAAGGTTCTGTATCCAAAGTTTGTTCAGCTTTGCTCAGGCACTGGGCAAGGTCACTTATGAAGCCGAGGGTGTGCAGGGATAGGCTGGGGACATTTTTACCGGTGTGCGCTCTACGGGCACTGTACAGGAGGGGAGGTAGGGAGCAGAGCACGCCGGCGTCCCCGGGAAGGGAGATGTCGGCGAGGATGAACAGAACGCCCGCTGGTAGGAGGGAGATGCCGGTCGGGCAGCGACCGCTGGCGCTACAATATGTAGTTTTAGGAGAAAAGGCAGCCATTTGTTACACAACTTCTCCTGAGTAATGAGGTTGTAAACTGCTGTTTGGACACACAGCAAGGCTCTAAATGGATAGAGTGCAATTTAGTTTTTGGAGTGAAGATTTTACAAAATAGATTTTTGAAGTCATGTTGCAGTGCACTGAGGTACCAGTACAGTGAAAACTTCCCAGTAGTGACCCCATTTGGGAAAGTAAACCCCTTTAACCCCTTAATGACCGCCGATTAGCCTTTTCACGGCGGTCATTAATGGGCTTTATTCTACAGCGCCGCTATTCCACGGCGCTGCATTAGAATAAAGTAAACAGAGCAGGGAACTGTCAAATCTCCCTGCTCTCAGCTGCCAGAGGTAGCTGAGGGCTGGGGGCGTCCCTGCTCGACCGGGTGAGATCGATATAAGTATCGATCTCACCCGTTTAACCCCTCAGATCGCCGTGTCTGTGTCTCCGATGGCAGCCGGGGGCCTAATAAAGGCCCCCAGGTCTGCCTGTCATGAATGCCTGCTAGGTCATGCCGGAGGCATAACCTAGCAGATGCCTGTCCGTTTTAAACGGACAGGCAGTAATACACTGCAATACAAAAGTATTGCAGTGTATTATAAAAGCGATCGGATGATCGCATTTGAAAGTCCCCTAGTAGGACAAGTAAAAAAAAAAAGTTGAATGAAATTAATAAAAAAAATGTGAAAAAAAAAATGAAAAACACACTTTTTCCCCTTACAAAATGCTTTACTATTAAAAAAAACACAATAAAGCAAAAAAGTTACACATATTTGGTATCGCCGCGTCCGTAACGACCTCGACTATAAAGCTGTTACATTATTTAACCTGCACAGTGAACGCTGTAAAAAATAAAATAAAAAACAATGGAAAAATTGCTGTTTTCTGTTAATCCTGACTTTAAAAAAAATGTGATAAAAAGTGATCAAAAAGTCGAATGTACTCTCAAATGGTACCAATAAAAACTACAAGTCGTCCCGCAAAAAGCAAGCCCTCATACAACTGCAATCGGCGAAAAAATAAAAAATAGTTATGACTCTTCAAATATGGAGACGCAAGAACAAATTATTTTGAAAAAAAAAGTGTTTTTACTGTGTAAGTAGTAAAACATACAAAATCTATACAAATTTGGTATCTTTGCAATCGTAAAAACCCACTGAATAAAGTTAGTGTTATTTTTACCACAGGGTAAACGACGTAGATTTAGGGCGCAAAAAAAAAAAAAGAGTAGTGAAATTTCAGGTTTTCTTCTATCACCCCCCCCCCCCCCAAAAAAAAGTTAATGAATAAATTATATGTACCCCAAAATGGTGCTATTAAAAAGTACAACTTGTCCCGCAAAAAACAAGACCTTATACAGCTATGTCGACGCAAAAATAAAAAAGTTATAGCTCTTCGAAAGGGACGATGGCAAAACGTAAAAAATGGCTTGGTCATTCGGGCCCAGAATGCAAGCAGGGGGAAGGGGTTAAGGAATTTATCATGCGGTATTGTGAACCTTTTGACCCCACACACTGGCGTAGCTATAGGGGTCGCAGCGGTCGCAATTGCGACCGGGCCCCCGAAGCCAGGGGGCCCACAGCCCCCCGCACCACATCAATAAAAAGCTACTATAGTAACTCGGGCCGCGGGCCCGTTTCTACAGTAACAGACTCTACTTACCTTCCTGGTTCCGGATCGCAGCGGAGGTCCTGACGTCAAGCGCTGTGCGCAGCGCATGACGTCACAGTGCTATGCGCCGCGCACAGCATCGAGACGACAGAACTCCCGCCGCGGCCAAAGAGGAAGGTAAGGTTAGCCCTGACTGGAGGGGTACGACTCCCGGGACCCGCCAATCAGCTGTTTTGAAGGGGCTGCAGCACTCGTACGAGAGCTGCTCCCCTTCATTCCTGTCACTTCATTCCGGTCACACTGTGAATCCGTGTCGGCGATTCACAGTGTGGGCGAGTAGTGAAATGAAGGGGAAGCAGCTCTCGTACGAGTGCTGCGGCCCCTTCAAAACAGCTGATTTGCGGGTCCCGAGAGACACATCAGCTATTGATGGCCTATCCTGAGGATAGGCCATCAATGTTTAGGGACTGTACAACCCCTAAGCCTACGATGTAGCAGGCTTAGGGGGCCCATGAGACAGGATCACAGATTGTGTGATCCTGTCTGCTGGGCCCTGTATCTAAGCCAATCACATGGTAGGCTTAGATACATGGCCCATGCGTGATCCTGTCTCCTGGGCCCTGTATCTAAGCCAATCACATGGTAGGCTTAGATACATGGCCCATGCGTGATCCTGTCTGCTGGGCCCTGTATCTAAGCCAATCACATGGTAGGCTTAGATACATGGCCCATGCGTGATCCTGTCTGATGGGCCCTGTATATAAGCCTACCACACTGTAGGTTTAGATACAGGGCCCCAGCACACAGTAATCTTATACTGTATAAGATTACTGTCTGCTGGACCCTGTATCTAAGCCTACGTTGTGGTAGGCTTAGATACAGGGTCCCACAGACAGTATCACACATGGGCCCTGTATCTAAGCCTAACACACGTGTTACTAATCATTTTTTTGTGTGTTTTCTTACAGGTTCGGTCGTTGGACTACGTCGGATTCCAGGACAACTTCGATGACAGCTTTTTTTTTATTAGCAATAAAATGGTTAATGAGGGTTGTGTGTTTTTTTTTTAAACTATATTACTACCGCCTTAGTAATGGCCGCCGGCTGATTGACAGCATCCATTGCTAAGGCGGGGCTTAGTGTTAGCCGATGCAGAGGCTAACACTAACCCCCTTTATTACCCCGGTACCCACCGCCACCAGGGGTGCTGGGAAGAGCCGGGTACGATCCAGTACCTGACCATCTGTAATGATGGTCGGCCACTGGGGTGGCCGCAGGCTGGTATTATCAGGAGGGGAAAGGCCAAAAACAGTGGCCCTTCCTACCCTGGTGATGCTAGGCTGCTGCTGCTTTATTGTATCTGGCTGGTTATGAAAAATGGGGGGGACCCCACGTCATTTTAAAAAATAAAAAATAATTGGAAAGAACGATGTGGGGTCCCCCCCCAATTTTCATAACCAGCCAGATACAACACAGCAGCAGCAGGCAGCATTACAAGGGTGGGAAGGGCCACTGTTTTTGGCCTTCCTCAGCCTAATACTACCAGCCTGCGGCCACCCGGTGCCTGCCCGTCGCTACAGATGGTCGGGTACTGGTTCTGCACCGGCTAACATTAAGCCTCGCCTTAGTAATGGAGGTTGTCAATCAGCCAGCGGCCATTACTAAGGCGGTGATAATAAATTTTAAAAAGATACAAGCACATAGAAAAAATATTTTATTGAAATAAAAAAACAAAACCCTCATTAACCATTTTATTGAGAATAAAAAAACCGCTGTCATCGAAGTCCTCGAATCCGAAGTCCAACAACCGAACCTGTAAAAAAAACACAAACACACAAAAATAATCAGTAACATAAAGAAGCAAAATTATTATACTTACCTATCCTGGGTCCAGCGCTGGAGCCGCAATGTCAGCGAGCTGGGCCCTGTATCTAATCCAATCATGTGTGATACTGTCTGCTGAGCTGTGTATCTAATCCAATCATGTGTGATACTGTCTGCTGGGCCCTGTATCTAATCATATCTTGTGTGATACTGTCTGCTGGGCCCTATATCTAATCTGATCATGTGTGATACTGCCTTCTGAGCCACTGTATCTAATCCTATCATGTGTGGTACTGTCTGCTGAGCCACTGTATCTAATCCTATCATGTGTGGTACTGTCTGCTGAGCCACTGTATCTAATCCTATCATGTGTGATACTGTCTGCTGGGCCACTGTATCTAATCCTATCATGTGTGATACTGCCTTCTGAGCCACTGTATCTAATCCTATCATGTGTGATACTGTCTGCTGAGCCACTGTATCTAATCCTATCCATAGTTTATAGGGTCGTAGTGCTATAGATATGCTATGCTGTCTCATATACACACTTTTTTTTGGGCGGACACATATGTATTGGGGCAATTTCCCTGACATTTTAAGCCCTGAGGGTATGTTCACACGGCAGCGTCTGTGACGGCTGAAATTACGGTGCTGTTTTCAGGAGAAAACAGCACCGTAATTTCAGCCGTAATGGCATGTGCAGGCGTCTTTCGCTGCGTCCATTACGGACGTAATTGGAGCTGTTTTTCTATGGAGTCCATGGAAAACGGCTCCATTTACGTCTGAAGAAGTGACAGGCACTTCTTTGACGCGGGCATCTTTTTTACGCACCGACTTTTGACAGCGGCGCGTAAAAAAAAATGACCGTCGGCACAGAACATCGTAAGACCCATTCAAATGAATGGGCAGATGTTTGCCAACGGTTTTGAGCTTTATTTTCGGACGGAATTCAATGCTAAAACGCCCAAATTACGTCCGGAAATAGGGTGTGAACCCAGCCTTAGTGACGCACCCGGCTGCTAGTGCTGCATTGTTGGGTCACTTAGGAGACCCAGCGATGCAGCTGAAAGCTGCGGACCGTCGGCCATGAGAAGTTTGCGGGGGGGGGGGGGGGCAGTAAGAATTTTTGCATCGGGGCCCATGAGCCTTTAGCTACGCCCCTGACCCCACACGTATTTTGCAGAAATTAGTATACAATGGATATTGCAGATTGAAAATTGCCATTTTTCCAGTTAGATTATTTCAGTGCCCACTATGTTGTGCCCAGCTTGTACAACTGGAGACATACACCCGATAAATTGTTAAGCGGGTCCTTCGGAGCACAGTAATACCCCTTATGTGGTCATAAACTGCTGTTTGGGCACACTGCTAGGCTCATAAGGATCGCCATTTGGCTTTTGGAGAGAGGATTTTGCTTGGTAGTAGTTTTGTTTAGGGTTTCATTGGTATTCCAGTTTATAATGTGGGGGCATATGTACGTTTAGTGGAGTATATCAGTGCATAATATGTTGGTATAATAATGGGGTAAATAAGTAATAAAATTAAATATCCATGGATATAGACGTACGCTTTGAACCGATCCTTTATGTACAGGCCAGGTGTCGCACTTATACAGGGTGTCCATGGTATTGTACAAAATAGCCACACTCCAGTATTGCCTAATATTTGACATCTTTCCAAGCCCCATATGCAGCACAAGATCCTAAAATATCGTAGTCTCTGCTACATCTACCGGGTTCACCCTTTGGCCTAGAAAATTATGACATGGGGTTTTAGGTGAAGAGCTGCTGGACATATGGTCTGGGCCGTCGGTTTGCATTATTCCGTTGCGAGAGTCATAACTTTTTATTTTTCCGTTGACGGAGCTGTGTGAGGGCTTTATTTTCATGGGACGAGCTGTAGTTTTTATTAGTTTCATTTTGGGGTACATGGATGTGAGGAGACCAAAAAAATGCAATTCCGGCAGTGTTTTTTTATATATTTTTCACTGCGTTCGTGCATTGTAAATAACATGTTTACTTTATTCTGCAGTTCCATACGATTACGGCGATACCAAATTTATTCAATTTTTACTGTTTTGCTAGTTTTAGACAAGGTGACCAAAAGGAAATTCTGCCATCATTTTTAATTTTTTTTAAGGTGTTCACCATGTGTGATAAATATATTTTTATATTGAGGCCGATACGCACGCGGCGATAGCAAATATGTATAGTTTTTTTTCTAATTATAAAGCACTTGATCAGGGAAACAGGGCAATCCTCATTTATATTACTTAAAACTTTGATTTATTTTTCTAAAACGGTTTCTTTTTTTACACTTACTAGGAGACTTGAGGGCCTGATCTTCTGATCCCCTGTACAATACACTGCACTACTTCTGTATGTACTTATGTAGTGCAATCTATTGTAACTGTCATTTCTCAACTGACATTTAGTCTATTAGGTCCTGGCAAATAGGCTTTCGTACATGGCCGACCAGGTGGCCAGTTAGGATTCCTGGTTGCCATAGCAATGGGGTTGAAATGGAGCCATCTCCCTCTGTCAACCACTTCACTGCGGCATAAGGGCATGTTCACACGGCAATGCCAAATACGTCTGAAATAACGGAGCTGTTTTCAGGCGAAAACAGCTCCTGAATATCAGACGTTTTTACAAGTGCACGCGTTTTTCGCGGCGTCTTTATGGACGTAATTGGAGCGGTTCTTTTTTGGAGTCAATGAAAAACGGCTCCAATTACATCCCAAGATGTGTCCTGAACTTCTTTGAAGCGGGCGTAATTTTACGCGCCGCCTTGACAGCGACGCGTAAAATGACAGCTCGTCTGCACAGAACATCGTAAGACCCATTGCAAGCAATGGGCAGAGGTTTGCTGACGTATTTGAGCCGTCGTTTCAGGCGTAATTGGAGGCGTAAAACGCCTCCATTACGTCTGAAAAGCGGTCGTGTGCACATACCCTGTGATCTCCACCGTTGCAGCTGGATGTCGGATGCAGCTGGCCCCTGCTGCGGATGGCACTGTGCCCGCTTCATTGTCAGAGCGTAACCGTACGCCCATATGCAGGAAGGTTTTTTTTTTAAAAGAAAAAACAAACTATAATGAATTTGGTATCGATGGAAATTGTATAAAGTTAGGCTGAATTCAGCCAAACGTAGAGTACGTACGTGTAATGGCCGTTAAAACAAGGGCAGTCACATGCACCCATCCATGTATTTCAATGGTGCCGCCTCCCAACAGGTAACAAACTCAGGATACAGAACCTTCGCAGGATGAGGGTATGTTCACACTCAGTGTTTTCGGGCATAATTCAGTCGTTTTACGCCTCGAATTACGCCTGTAAAAAACAAACCTAATTCGCCTACAAACATCTGCCCATTGCTTTTAATGGGAATTACGATGTTCTGTTCCCACGAGCCTTTATTTTACGCGTCGCTGTCACAATACGGCGCGTAAAATGACGGCTCGTCAAAAGAAGTGCAGGACACTTCTTGGGACGTTTTTGGAGGCATTTTTCAATGACTACATTGAAAAACAGCTACAAAAACGGCTGTAAAAGACACTGCGAAAAACGCGAGTTCTTAAAAAAATGGCTGAAAATCAGGAGCTGTTTTCGCCTGAAAACAGCTCCGAATTTTAAGATGTTTTTGCTCACTGCATGTGAACATACCCGAACACTAATGGCCGTTAAAACAAGGGCAGTCTCATGGATCCATCCATGTATTTCAATGGTGCCGTTTACACGGCCGTTGTTTCAACAGACCATGTAAAGGGTCCATTGAAAAATAGAACATATCCTATTTTGTACCGTTTTCACGGATCCCTCCATAGATTCAAGGGAAACTGAACCCGCACAAGGGCACCTCGGACGTGAAAAAAAGTCCGATTTTTCACGTACGAGTTTCCCCACGTTCGTGTGAATCTGGCCTTAACATTACATTTTTACTGCATGGTGAATGCCATAAAAGCAAAACCCGAAAAATAATAATGGAAGAATTGCTTTTTTTTTTCCCATTCCAACCCACAAATACTTTTCAGATTATCAGCACAGCATATAATGCAATAAATGAATATAACTTGTCCCGCGAAAAAAAAAAAAAAAAGCCCTCATATGGCTATGTCAAATTGTATGGCTCTTGGAATGCGGGGAGGAAAAAACTAAAATGAAAAAACTAAAATTAACAATATTTGCCATTTACATGCTATTAAAGGAGTTGTAAAAAATTAGAAAAAAAATGGCTTTCTTCCAGAAATAGTGAATTTAACTGCAGTGCAATTATAAATCCGCAGCATGTCAATTTATGCTGTGGATTCACTGCGCAATTATTGCAGAATTTCACCATTGATTTCAACAGACTAGTCCAATTTCGATAAACAAATGCCATTGCGCTACGCAAATACTGCAAGCTTAAAAAAAAAAACGCTCACATTCGGACAATGACTTTTTTTTTTATGCCTTGGTGTTTTTTTTTAACAAGTTGTACTGTCTTTAAAAAGGGGTTGTCCTGTTTCAGCAAATTAATGTTATTTTTTGTATAATTAAAAAAGTTACAGTTTTCCAGTATACTTTCTTTATTAATTCCGGTTTTCAAAATCTCTGCTTTTTGTTATTCAGAAGGAACATTCATGGTTTGCTTCCAGTGGATAAAATCCTGTCCATGGTCATGTGATGGACACACAGGTGCTGGGATCGTTACAGTATGTGTATCAGAACTGTGTCTTTTAACGTTAAAAAGCCGATTTCATAGTTTATGCTGCCCTGAAAATTTTTGTTATTGGCAGCCCATCTCCCCAGCTTTACCTGCCTGAAATCAGTACTCCCAAGTATCATAAATGCTTGTGAGGTGAAGGACAATAAACAACGGAACAGAAGAAAAGCCAAGTGGGTGAGAAGTGCACAGCAGACCTAGTTTTATCCATTATGACTAAGGCTCCATTCACATCTGCGCCAGGGTCCAGTTCCGACGTTCCGTCAGAGCGGGACCCTGACTGACACGAACGGAAACCAAAAGGTTTCCATTTCCATCACCGTTGATTTCAATAGTGATGGATCCGGTGCCAACAGTTTCCGTTTGTCTCTGTTGTTTTGACGGAATCAATAGCGTAGTCGACTAGCGCAGATGTGAACGAAGCCTAACATGGATCAGAGTAATGAACTTAGGCACAGATATACTAAGACTGGCGTTTTATATGCCACTCTAAGGTCGGGTCCCCACGTAGCATAAATGCTGCGGAATTGTCACAATGGAATTCTGTGCGGAAATTCCACACCATTTACAGCAGCAGTGGATGAGTTTTAGAAAATCTCACGCGCGCGGTGCGGAAAAAAAACGCGGTAAAAAGTTTATAAATTGCAGCAGTCGCATGGGCTGTAGCGTCATCCAGGCTTACCGCAGCGTAAATTCCAGACAGAATGTGCTGCGGCCTCCAGGTCGGATACACTGCATAGTTTTTACGCAGCGTATCCGACCCGTGAGAACACGGCCTTAGGCTGGGTAACCACAGTGTAGATTTGCATGTATGTTTTAAGCCAAAACCAGGAACGGAACCTAAAACAGAAGAATTATATAAAGAAAGACTTAAGTGTCTCCTATCCTGGATCCAATTCTGATGTTAGCTTACAAAATGCAAGCAAAATCTCTAGCAAATTTGCACTGTGGGAACGCAGCTTTAGGCCTGATTCACAAGAACGTGTCCGTTTTGCATCTGGAAAAATGCTGCATTTTTCTTGTATTGCAGTTTTGTGTGGATCAGTGTGTTCCGTGTGGCATCAGTTTTTTATGTCAGTGTTGGTGCACATCTTTATTTTTTTTTCCTCTGCATTTCTTTAGCAACCGGCGTGTGAATCACGGAGAGCACACGGAAGACGTACATGTGCTGTCCGAGATTTTCACACACTCATTGACTTCAATAGGTGTGTGATCGGCAAAAATGCACCAAAATAAGACATGCAGTGTTTCACGAAACACGCTGCGTGAAAAATCACACGTCCGAATAGCCCCATTAAGTTGCATAGGCCCGTGTGCTGTCTGTTGTTTTCACTGACAGAACACAGACATGTACGTTTGTTTGAACTTGGCCTTAGGGTTCTTTTACATGGCCAAATTTTCTAGCGGGTGACGAGCACAGATCAAGTTCAGCTGATCGATCAGCACTCGTTTGCTCCATTTACATGAAGCACTGATCAGTGTAAAACCGTCAACTATCCCCATACATTTGCATCTTTTTGGCCACACATCCCATTTACACAGGAGATGCACTGCTGACAAGGGGCCATTTTCTGGGCCACACAAATGATTAGATAGGCCGACAAACAAGTGCATTCTTTGTCTGATTTCTGCCTTGCTTACACAGGTCAGTGATCAGGAAGGAGTGTTGGCCGCTTGCTTATTGACCTTTGCAAGGTTCATACTGTGCGTTTTTAGTTTTGGTTGACGTAATCCCATAGAGACAGGAGCGTTGATCTACCAAAACAAAAATCTGCAGTGTGAACCCAGCCTAAAAAGGCCTCGTAGTAGTTTTCCGAGTTAAAACTTTTACGTGTCAGTGCTTTTAACCTCAGAATGTGATTACATTTGTAACGCACTTCCTGTATCAAAATTGGCCCAGTTTCTCGATGGTGCCGTAGGGTACATGACTGCTGATGTCACGCTCTTTGCCCACATGGTCAAAACGTTAAAGGTTTCTGCCTGGTATACAACACGTCACTAGTGATGTGCTGTGACGTTTATAGGCTGTTCTGTTATACAGCCAGTAACACGCATGCGCAGTGGATGATGCAATTTTCACTTTGCATCATCCCCTGTGTATTAATTTTCTCAAAACCACCTTTAGGGTATAAATGCTCACTGCACCCCTTGATAAATGCCTTTAGGGGTGTCATTTCTAAAATATTTATTTTTGGTACATCAGGAGTTTTCCTTGAGGGGTGGTTTCCCAAATGGGGTCGCTTGTTAGTTTCCACTGTTCTGTCCCCTCAGGGGCTTTGCAAATGCGACATAGCCTCCAAAACCATTCCAGCAAAAATTTGAGCTCCAGAAGACAAACAACGCTCCCTCCCTTCTGAGCTATGCCGTGTGTCCAAACAGTCGTGTGTGTATATATATATATATATATATATATATATATATATATATATATATATAGGGTATTGTGATAATCAGGAGAAATGGTTTTACAAATGTTGGGGTGCTTTTTTTTCTCCTTTAGTCCTTGTGGGAATGAAAACAATTACAAGTTTTATTGGGAAAATATGTAATCTTTCATTCTCACAGCCCAAATTCTAATAAAATCTTATAAACAAAATGTGGGCTCAAAATGCTCACTACACCTAGATAAATTCCTTGTGGGGTGTAGTTTCGAAAACGGGTTGTTTCCTTTGTTTTGCTACCTCAAGACCTCTTCAAACCTGACACTGTGCCTAAAAAATAATCTAATAAAAAGACCCACAATCCTCTGGGTGCTCCTTTGCTTCTGAGGCCTGTGGTTCAGTCCAGTAGCACACTAGCGCCACATGTGGGATATTCCTAAAAACTGCAGAATCTGGGTAATGCAACTAAAAATTTATTTCTCTAGTAAAACCTTCTGTGTTACAGAAGAAAATAATTAAAAAAGAATTTCTGCAAAAACAAATAATTCACTTTCAATTTGTAGATTTCGCCTCTACTTTGCTTTAAATCATATGAAACGTCTAAGGCCTCATTTACACGAGCGTAATATACACTCGTGCGACGCGCGTGCTTTTCACGCGTCGTACGCACCTATATTACTCTATGGGGCAGTGCAGACAATGCGTGAATTTTGCGCAGCGCGAGTGCGTTGCGTAAAACTCACGACATGTTCTATAATCGTGTGTTTTTCGCGCATCACGCACCCATTGAAGTTAATGGGTGCATGAAAACCACGAAGGTCGCACGGAAGCACTTCCGTGCGAACTACGTGATTCGCGCAAGAGCTGTCAAACTGAATGTAAACAGAAAAGCACCACGTGCTTTTCTGTTTACAAACATCCGAACGGAGTGTCTTAGAGATGAGCGAACCGAACTTCACCGGGTTCGGCCGAACTCGTTTTGACCGAACCCGGCAGGAGACAGTCACTGTCCAGGGTGCTTAAAGAAACTGGTTCAGCACCCTGGACAGTGACTTCCGATCCCAATATACAAGAACGTGTAAAAAAAAAAAAAAGTTCTGACTTACCGATAACTCCCGGCTTCTTCCTCCAGTCTGACCTCCCCGGATGACAATTCAGTCCAAGTGACAGCTCCAGCCAATCACAGGCCAAGCACAGGCTGCAGCGGTCACATGGACTGCCGCGTCATCAAGGGAGGTGGGGCCAGATGTCGAGAGGCGCGTCACCAAGGCAACGGCCGGGAAGTTCTCGGTAAGTACGAACCTCTTTTTTTAAACAGGTTACTCGATATGGTGATCGGAATTCACTGTCGAGGGTGCTGAAAGAGTTACTGCCGATCAGTTAACTCTTTCAGCACCATGGACAGTGACTGACGTCGACTAGCCTCATCTCTATGATGGCGGCTGCGCGAAAATCACGCAGCCGCGCATCATACACGATGACACACGGAGCTGTCAAGTGACCTTTTGCGCACGCAAAACGCACACGCTCGTGTAAATCAGGACCAAAGGGTTAAGACACTTTCTAAATGTGGTTTTGAATACTTTGAGAGCTGAACCCTCTTGAAAATGTGAGAAATTGCAACTGAAGTTATAAGTCCAGTAACGTCCTAGAAAAACAAAAAGGATGTTAAAAAAGAAAAAATGATGCCAATCTAAAATAGACATGGGAAATGTCAGCAACTATTTTGTGTGATATTACCATCTGTCTTAAAAGCGGATACATTTAAAGTTTAGAAAAATGCTAACTTTTGCAAGTTTTCGCTACATTTTGGTGTTTTTCACAATTAAGTACTGAACGTATCGAGCAAATTTTACCACTAACAAAGTCCAGTGTGTCATGAGAAAATCTCAGAACTCTGGAATGCTTTTATCTATCCAAGCAAATCTAAGTTATTACCACATAAAGTGACACGTCAGATTTGAAAAATGAGGCTCTGTCAGGAAGGTCAAAACTGGCCGCAGCAGGAAGGTGTTAAAATCCAAAGAATGTCAATTTCTGTTGCGGACTTTCATCCCTTTTAATGAGCAGGTTGAAATCTGCAGCAATGCAAGACTCTTAACATCTGCGTTGGGGTCCCGTTCTGACATTCCGTCTGAGGTTTCCATCAGAACGGGACTCCGAGCAGACACAAATGGACACTGACGGAAACCATTTCAATGGTGACGGAGCCGGTGCCCGTGGTTTCCGTTTGCCTCTTTTGTGCAGCGGACCCGTCCTTTTGCCGGAAGCAATAACGTAGTCGACTACGCTATTGCTTCTGGAAAAACTAAAATGATCCGGTGCACAAAAGAGAACTGCGGAGTATTTGCTGCCACGTGTACACCTAATCCCGAAACTGAGCAATTAGGAGAAGCAGGAAAAGTTACGCTCACAATGATTTTACGCTGCAACAATATGGAAATTACGTTCATTTAACTGCAGAGAAATGTTTTATTAACAAGTAATTGAATTAGAACATAACACCGGACAGAATGTATAAAACAGTGATGTATATACCTCACATTAACAAATTGAAAAACAAAAAAGAAAAGTGACATCACTGCAGCCGAGCGATCTAGTATTAGGGCTGTGAAACGGCACAAACAATAAAACATTTCCTGCATTAAAAGGCCGAGTAACAACATAATAGAGAACGTTCCTGTCAAATAAAACATGGTCATGATTTTTTTGGGCAAATTAAGACTTGTTAAAAGAAGCAATTGTCTACCCAAATATGTCTCCCTGATTGGATAAACCTAATAAAAGGTGTGAAAAAAAACCTAAAAAACTACATTACAGATATGGACTTGTTACAGATGCTTACCGCTCTGTGTTACTGGCCTTTTAAAAGACCACTAAACCCAAATCACATGCTGCCATATAGAAACTTTAAATAATCTTAAAAGGGGTTAGAACATCTTACCTAGTGTAGGGAATTCTGTAAAATAAACTGTCTGGTACTCACCCCTGAAATGCCCCACTGTGACAGCACAGCCTTTTCTGTGCAGTTCGGATCCGGAGCCAATCACTAGCCTCAGCAAAGATGCTACCATAAAACAGCACGTCACCGCTGAGGCCAGTGATTGGCTGCAGCGGCACTTGACTACTGTATGTGCCTCCTGAAACAGAGCAGCTGCACTGAAGGGGGCATTTCAGTGGCCAGGGCAGGGTAGTTTACCATTTTACAGCATTCTCTGCCCTAGGAAAGATTTTTAAGTCTCAGAAAACGAAAACCCCGTTAAGTTAGACTCCACTCACAGCAGAATTAGGACTTTTTTTTGTAGGTTTTGTTTTGGGGTTTTTTTTGTTTTTTTTCAGCCGGACATCAGAGATGCAAAGTTAGAAAATGGGGTTATATTTGGGTATTAAATGCAAGGCAAAAATTTGCAAGTTTGCCGATTCGCAAACTTTTACAGGATCATATTCATCCCATTTGAGACAATGAGATGTTTAAATTGAATCTCCACCTTTTAACAAGACGACGTATTTAGGTCCAACATTCTGTGCATATATATATATATATATATATATATATATATATACATAGATAGATATCCATCTATCGGAGCTCCATTTTACTGATACTAAGCGTCAAATCCCCTCTATAGACAAAACGCTTTCTACCTGCAGACGTCAACAGGGAGAATTTAACAGCTTACTGCATAGTATTTTATCATGTGTAAACAGTAAGCGCCCTCTAGTGGCACCTGAAGACCGGCAAAAATGTATTATTTAAGCAGGTCTTTACAGGGAATGTGGATTGATGTATCAGAAAAATGGGAGATCCAACCGGTGTAAAAAGATTTTTTAAGAAAAAAAAATGTTGGAGCGATTTAGAAAAAACAAATAGCGTTCAAGAATGGACATTCACTTAGGCTCCATTGTCTTAAATGGTTTTCTTTAATAGGAAACAATTGCCGGTCTGCAAACCAGCTTCTCTCTACTAGATACAAAAAGTTGATAAACATGGCCATATTTTAGCATAAGTATTTTGACCGCAACACCCTATGGTTCTACTGAACCAAACACAGATCATCATAGAACCGTACGGTCATCAAAGTTTGGTTCAGAAGAAATGAAAGGGGTACTGGTGTAATACAGATACTAAAATAAAAGTGGTTTTAAAGTCTTCTGAAACCAGTCCGTAAATACATTGCATTACTATCTTTGTCCTGATGTGGAGTTAGGCCCCATGCACACGGCCGTGCAGATAATCATTGCGGGCCGTGCTCCTATGCAAAGTATGGGAGCACGGAACGTAAAATGCAAAAGAACGGACACGTTGCATAATTTTCTGAACATTTCTACGGCACGGACACCCATCCGTAGCGATACGGAAAGGTATCTGCGGCCAAAAGAACTGAATGGGTCTGTAATAGCTGACCGTATTACGATCCGCAATAACAGAAGATTTTTACGGTCATGTGCATGGGGCCTTAGTCTATTTTTGTTAGTTCAGAAGAGAAATGACAACTCGGCTAGTGCCCATTAGAATCAGCCAACAAGCTTGACAAGAGACACACTCCTAACAGCTAGCTGTGCTTCTATACTGCAGAGGAACAGTTTGTTCCTCCAATCTAGATTATAACGCATGGAGTAAAGACTACACATCCGAGAATGCAAGTTACCAGAGCGAGGTCTTTACGGACATCAAGTCAGCTTGAAAGACTGCAAAACTGAATGGAGTTCTAAACTACAGACTCTAAGCAGAAGTACAAGATAATGATAAAGTCACTGAATGTATTATGTAGATTCATTTTAAAACGTATAATGGTTTTCAAAAGGCAAACATACAATATTATCTAATACTCCAGGTGATGCAATTTTGCGTCATTTAATCTTTGCCTTAAAAAAAGAACAGAAAACAGACAAACATGTAAATAAGGGGAAAACTTAGTTTTTGCATGTGCTACCAACATGCGGTTCCCTATGGAAGTGATTCTTGGACGACTCCTTAAAGAGGCTCTGTCACCAGATTTTGCAACCCCTATCTGCTATTGCAGCAGATAGGCGCTGCAATGTAGATTACAGTAACGTTTTTATTTTTAAAAAACGAGCATTTTTGGCCAAGTTATGACCATTTTCGTATTTATGCAAATGAGGCTTGCAAAAGTACAACTGGGCGTGTTGAAAAGTAAAAGTACAACTGGGCGTGTATTATGTGCGTACATCGGGGCGTGTTTACTACTTTTAATAGCTGGGCGTTCTGAAGAGAAGTATCATCCACTTCTCTTCAGAACGCCCAGCTTCTGGCAGTGCAGATCTGTGACGTCACTCACAGGTCCTGCATCGTGTCGGCACCAGAGGCTACAGATGATTCTGCAGCAGCATCGGCGTTTGCAGGTAAGTCGATGTAGCTACTTACCTGCAAACGCTGATGCAGAATCAACTGTAGCCTCTGGTGCCGTCACGATGCAGGACCTGTGAGTGACGTCACAGTGCTGCACTGCCAGAAGCTGGGCGTTCTGAAGAGAAGTGGATGATACTTCTCATCAGAACGCCCAGCTAGTAAAAGTAGTAAACACGCCCCGATGTACGCACATAATACACGCCCAGTTGGACTTTTACTTTTCAACACGCCCAGTTGTACTTTTGCAAGCCTCATTTGCATAAATACGAAAATTGTCATAACTTGGCCAAAAATGCTCGTTTTTTTAAAATAAAAACGTTACTGTAATCTACATTGCAGCGCCGATCTGCTGCAATAGCAGATAGGGGCTGCAAAATCTGGTGACAGAGCCTCTTTAACATAGTTTTGTTATATGCAATACACCCTGGCTCGTAGCAAAAATGACATGGCCTAATACTTTTTTTTCTGCGTTCTCTATGTAATAACGGTGCAGGTGAAGCCCTCATCAGGTAACAAGCAGTGCAGGTAATTGTCTTACCGAGCGTGTTATTGCAGAATTATCAGCTCTGGTTCGGTCGGCAGTTATAGCAAGTGATCCACATTCGGATTATCCAAATGCTTCAGCGTCTGCCCCTGTGCAGTCCTGTGAGACTCACATTGAGCATCTCATAGGAATGAAAGACTGACTTCTGGCCCACACAGAAGACGCTGTAGGATTGGGATAGTCAGAGTGCACATGATGGAACGGTTGACCGGAACGAAGCTGATAATTCAGCAGTAAAAGCGCCCCGTGAGAGAATTACCTGCACTGCCTTTTACCGGATGTACTTTACAAAAATATTCCGGGAGCGCTCCTTTAACAATCACAATTTTAGCATCCCTGCTGGCTAGCATGTGAAAAAAGCCCAAAGAGAGTGGTTCACCTTTGGTACTTCTGTTCACAACTCTAGATAAGCTCATTTACTTAGGATACAGAAACTGTGATTGGATGTAGGTAACGGTATACGATACAGGAACAAAGAACATTTTACAGTGCCAGAGATGAACTTTATATTAAAAAAAAAAAAAATGTACATCGGTGCTGATCAGAAACAAATCTATATCTCGTCTTACAATACATTGTGGGGATCTTGCAAAGAGCCGAAAACGGATTTAAATATAATTTTTTCACAGTTTACAAGATCAGGAGACTTTTTTGGCTGTGTTCACACAGAGATTAGCCGATTCATGGACTAAATTTCCTATCGTGGAACCATATTGCTAACATTTAAAATAATGAAGGCTAAAACCTGGACCTGTATTTGACCCTCTGCTGTCTTATAGTCTCCAATCTGCTATATGGTAGAAATACAGTTGCGTAATAGGAAATAAAGTTTAATGACAAGACAGCAAATCGGTGCAAACTTGCTGATCTCTTTACGCACTTTGAAGCTTTGTTTTGGTAAAGTGAAAGGATTAAAAGCCAAAACTACAAGTGACTCCTAAACCTGTGAACCAGTTCTCCAGCCGTTTCAAAATTACATCTACTGGGAGTAGTAGTTTTTCCACAGCTGGAGAGCCACATGCTTTAGACCACTGTCCTTTAGAGAGGAACAGTACAAACCGAACCAAACAAATAAAAACACGGCATCACAAATATACAATGTGACTGAATTTCTCTAAAAGGCTTTTCCTATGAGCAAGATCAACATGCTTTAGGTTTAGTGACTCCAAGTAAATTTAACCAAAATCTAAATGCTATCGTCCATCCAAGGAAATCGTTGATCGGCGCTCGTTTGCTCCTGTCACACGGAGCTATGGATGGGGACGAGCGGTCGTTACTCTGCTCGTCCCCATACGTTATGTCGGCAGCGTGTCTCCCAGTTTAGGCTTCGTTCACATCTGCGTTGGGGTTCTGTTCTGACATTCCGTCAGAGGTTTCTGTCAGAACGGGACCCTGAATAGACACAAATGGAAACCAGAGGTTTCCGTTTCCATTACCATGGATTTCAATGGTGACGGATCCAGTGCCCTTGGTTTCCGTTTGTGTCTGTTGTGCACCGGACCCGTAGTTTTGCTGGAAGCAACAGCGTAGTCGACTTCTATTCAGTGTCTGTTCAGGGTCCCATTCTGACAGAAAACTCAGAAGGAACATCAGAACGGGACCCCAACACAGATGTGAACGAAGCCTAACAGAGGGAGATGTGCTGCCGACAACGATAAGCTTTTACTTTTTTTTTTAAAACGATACAACCAGCAGACGATCGAGCGTTTGCTCGTTTATCTGCTGATCTAGGAGCGGTTTACACAGGGCAACTATGTGCAACGAGCGTTATACGAACGCTCGTCTGCACGATAATCTCCCAGTGTAAAACCCCCGTAACACTTTCCGAGGTGGTTGAAAAAAAACGAAATTCCATCCAAAGATGAACTATTAGATTTGGGTGGAAATTCCACTTTAGGTCCACAAAATTAGGGAACTTTGGTTGCCTTCACGGCCACATTATCGATGCAGTGCTTCACAGTACAACGGACAGATATAGTGACCAACGATACCAACAGAATAACACCACGAGTATGTTCACACACGGTTGCTTGCACTGTAGTGTTACATAGTAGTTAACCAGTTATTAAATCTCAGTTTTTAGATTTATTTTAATACACCCTCTTGAGTTTAATAGGGGAAAACTCTGCAGCACACAAAACCCCATGTAAAAATTACTTACATGTGACAGCGCAATTTGAGACAATACATTAGTTTAAAAAATATATATATATATATTGCTCAAAAACTACGGTAAAGCTGCATGTATTTAACGTATTGTTTTGCAGATGTAGTAGTGGTTTTGCTTTCCTGTGAACATACCCCTATCCTATTCACAGAACAGTGGTGACAGGCACGAAGGCCTGAATACCCTGCATCAACAAGCTGAACAGAAAGAACCTCCAGGCCAGGTTTACACATTGCGTTTATGAAGTTTATTAAGATTATATTTGCTTTATTTTTATTATTTCCTCAAACCAAAAATGGATGCGGACAGAGATAAGGACAACGCTTCCCCCAAAGGAAAGCTTTATCTTTCCCAATTGTCTGGAGAACACACAAAAACGTACGCAATGTGTGAACGCAGCCTTGTGATATTTATAATTCTATTATAGTGTGTGGGACAATAAATATACAAAACCACATGGCAGATAGGACAAACAAACGTGTATTTATGAGAACTTGTTTTGTACGTTGCCCAATAAAGACATTGATAATCATATGTGGTCACATACCGTGCCACCAAGATGAAGTCAAAGACTTCAAATAAAACTTAAACCATTACATTTTAGTCACATTAAACGGTTGTCTTGTAGGGTGGGTGTTTTTGTGCACCTGGTAATGTATCCACAGAGCAATAACCATTAGGCCATGTTCACACTGTATATGTTCAGGCTGAAAAATAGGACGCTGGTTTCAAGAGAAAACAGCCTCTGAAATCCACGCGTTTGTTGAAGTGTCAATGGAGAATGTCACTTCTTTCCTAGGAAGTGTATTTTTACCAGGCCTTTTTTTTTAATTCAGCAGCGTAAAGATACTACTTGAATGAACTACACAGGGTATTTGCCATTGAAAATCAATGGGAAGTTGCTTGCAGGCACGTAATATTAGCTTTTTACGCTGTGAAATACGCCTAAAATATGCAGTGTGAACATGGCCTAAAAAAATGGTTTCAAAAAAAATATTACACATAACATGGCATCAACAAACCATCTGGTTAGCAACTGTGTGGCATTTTGTACATCTTTTCTGCAGCAAAATAAATAATCCCAAGCAAGAATTGGTTGATATGTACTATTCAAACGCAAAAAATAAAAATTTGCTGCCAATGCATTAACCAAGCAGCTTTTCTAATAAAATGTTTTTGATCGGATACATGAGCTCACATTCTGCTTATCGGCCACGCCAAACGGTTAAATTATTTATCTCTGCACCTTAAATATCACCCCAGGTCTATTCACACGGTGCAAGTTTGCCGTCCAGCCAAACACTGCACTGAAAGACGCATGCGTTTTTACTGCGATTTGTCACGGTTTCCGCACTAACTGCAAAACCACAGAAAACAACAGTAAAAATGCATGCAGTTTTTCAGAGGTCTTTTTTGGACTCGCGGCAAATAACACGCCTGCGTGTGTATACATCATTAGGATTCTTGAAATTTAAGAGCTCAACCCCTCCAAACACTGGAGGGGCCCACAACATTATAATAAAAACAATGTGATTTCTAAATATATATATTTATAGCACCATTCAATTCTAAACATTTGTTTGGTTGCAGAGGCACTCACAACTATTGCCTGCATAGAAGCCCAATGCTGTGTGCTCTGCATAAGGGCCTGTTCACATCAGCGTTGCCTTTCCGTTGAGGGGTTCCGTCGGAGGTTTCCTTCATGTTAACCACTCAACGGAAAGGCAAACGGAAACCTAAGCTTCCGTTTGCATCACCATTGATCTCAATGGAGATGAAAACGTTGCTAATGGTTTCCGCTTGTCACGGTTGTGAACGGGTTCCGTTTTTTTTATGGAGTCAATAGCGCAGTCGACTACGCTATCGATTCCGTCAAAACGGAACAGGTTCACAGCGGTGACAAGCGGAAACCATTAGCAAAGCTTCGATCTCCATTGAGATCAATGGTGATGCAAACCAAAGCTATGGTTTCGGTTTGCCTTTCTGTTAACCAGATGGAAACCTCAGACGGAACCCCTCAACGGAAGGGCAACGCTGATGTTAACAGGGCCCAAATTATATAGGCAACAAAGCAAACAAGCATGGAGGACATTGCTTGAAGACAAAGAGACAATGAGCAACTGAGGAGTGGGACTCCCAACATGTGCATATACTGCAACACATCTCCCAGTAGCAAACAACGCATTGCAGGTCACTCACTTAATGGAAAGCGTCAAATACCTTTATTGCCAACATCCTGCTTCCAGTAATGTCCTTCATACAGAAAGGGCACTCAAAATAAAATAAAAAACAATCCAAAAGATTTTAGAAGCATACAGTTAAAATAAATATATATATATATATAAATATATATATATAAATAAAATCAGACCCCTGTCAGAGCCATGGAGGTTTTCGACATGATGTTCATGTGCAATCAGGTGATATTCCATCCAGCATAAGTAGGGAAAAAAGAAACCACAACTAAAAAGGACAGGTATTAGCAACACAAAGAGATGATGCAGTCTCATGCTGCTTGTTCCACCCTCAAACAATGACATCAAACAGGGAACAGATTTGACTGTATATATATGTGTAAATATATATATATATATATATATATATATATATATATATATATATATATATATTTATTTTTTTTTGTATTTTTTTTAAATATATTAAATGCCTAAATAGATTAATTTTCTTTTGCGTTTTGCTATTTTTTTTGTATTTTTTTTTTGTCCTTTGTTCAGTAATTTTAAAGCATCTTCTCTAGTCTTCAATAGACGGGACACAAACTCAAATGATCAAAATTAAGAAACCTGCTTGTCCGAATTTTTCCAGAATTGAAAAAGAGCGTCTGTCTCCAGTTCCAAAAAAGTGAAAATTGAAGACTGCTTGCATTTATTTTTTTGTTTGTGTCTTTAAGTCTTTGACTTGTGAGTCCCAAAAGAAAACAGAAAAAAAAATGATATAAAGCGTTAAACATAAAAAGGTGTTCATTGTTTTAGCCAATATAAGTGTCGTATGTCGAAGCCATTTTGAAAAAAAATAAAAAATAAAACACAAAAGTTGAGGAATAAGAGGGGTTGTCTGGACAGCCCCAAAAATGATACGATGTGCTCTCGGCGCTGGCAAATAAGTAAACAAGAATGTTTTCTCAATGTGATGTCACGTAGCCGGATCGGGTCTACAAGGCTTCTGTACTCTATTCACTTAAGCACTTCAGTCTTGTTAGAAGGTGACAAAGAGAGAACAAAAAAAAAAGTTTTTCAGTAATGAAACTTTCTTTTCCTGGAAAAGGAGGTTGTGGTTCCTAACTGGATCAAAACGGTTTGAATAATATCATTTTTAAATTTGTTTAAATAACTATATATTTATATATATTTAGATAGAATTTTCTATACATAGTTATCTAAACAAAATATATATATATGTATATATTTATAGAATTATATATCCAAGGATTGGATTCGGTTTTGTTCTTATTTTTCCCTCCATTTCTTGCACAATTTTCTTTTAAGGAGCATGAAATCCAGATAATGTCTCTCATGCACAGATGAAATGACTAAGGAAAAGAACAGCCAGCAGTCCCCTGGCAGCAATCTCAGAAATCAGGGCAGTCCATGGCTTCATTATAAGTGATTATCCTACAGGGAGCTGCAAAAAAAAACAAACAAAAAAAAAAACATGACTTTTCATGAAAGTAACAGACCAATACTAGCACACAGTGCGCTGGTGTCTCCCCCAGTGCAGCGTGCAACAGATTCATTAACAGGTCGCGTCTTAGGTTGGACCCAGCGTTGTTTTCTGACACTTTTCTAGATAGTTGTTTTCTTTTATAAATGGGTCAAGTGTTGGAGTTTCCCGGTGGCTTCATAAATATGGCCCAAATGTCATACTATTCAACATTATATATGCCAGAAGACTGCAGTAAATATATATCCCACCGAGTTTGTTTATTCTAAGTTCAAACTGTAGCCAAATAAGTCATCTTTTAATGGAAAGCCACAAAAATGTCACACCTACAGGTTGAAGATGTTAAAGAACAATACAAAATTTGGACGTGACATAAGCAGCAGTACTCTGCAATCTTTCAGATGGAAGGATCCTAAGAATCTAGTTGCACATTTGGGCTTGTCCACACGTAGCTGAATTGCTGCATATTTTACATCCGGAATACACACAGCAGAATACAGTAGCAGCAAAGCGGGTAATATCTAACAAATCTCATCCAAACGCTGCATAAAAATTCAGAGCAGAAATTTTTCATTCCGCAGCAGGTCAATTCCTGCTGCGGAAAGAGGACTGAATTGCTGCGTCTTTCAAGAGATGTCACCATCTCCAATCATTGGGAAAAACAGCAGCAGAATCCGCACCATTTTCTGCAGTAAAAAGTGCAGTTTTTCCACAGCGGAATGTCTGCTAGTTTCTGCGGAATTGCTGCAGAAGCTTTCTGCAGCAATTCTGTTACGTGTGGACAGGCTCTTTCTGATGCACATCAGGTATCACTTCCATTATTTTTTTTCTCTTCTTAAATCTTCACTATTTTTTGGAAGTGTTACCAATAACTTATTTATAGCACTGGTCAAATAAAAAAAAAAGAAGCAGTGCACTATTTGTTGCTATGGGCAACTGCTCCGCTTATATTTAAACTGTGTGTAAGAAATAAAGCCACTATGTGACATCTTTGCACAGCCGATGTCACTGTAAAGCCTGAGCCCTACATATAATGGCTTCCATAAATATTCAACCCAGAAACTAGAGTTGTGAATAGCGTAGGACCAGGTTAATGATTACAAGAACATAAAAGAAATAGATAAGACACTTTGTTTAGTCAAGGTAAGCAAATGTAAGCCGTTTACCTTTATGTCTCAACTTACCTTGTTTTTGCAAGTTCAAAATAGATTCCATTTCTGTTAAGACAAAAAGACCAGATGTCAGATCACGGTGTAGTTTGCATACAAACCACATTGACATGCACAAAAATATCTCTGACATAACATAATATTCTCATATAAACCGATCGGCAGAACTGAATGAACAGGGCATGTGCAAAAATCGGATATATTTCTTATATACAATACATTGAAGGTGTTATTTATCAACTTGGTTATAACAGGATGGATTTAAATTAAAAGGGAATGTGTCGCTAGAATTTAGTTCAGTTAGTATATAAAATGATTACACATGGTTTTAATTTTTTTTATTTTTTCACAAGTCAGGAAATATTATAAATTAGATTATAATATTTCCATGTGGTGGTCACTAGAGAGCAATTCCCAAAATTGAAGCATTGGCATGTGGTAAAGCCACCTCATTGCTTTATGCTGCAAATTTGGGGTAGGCACACTCGCTCTAGTGTCCTCACACAATCCCCCCTCCCTTATCCTGGCTAGTGCCAGGAGAAGGAGGGGGGTTGAATCTAAAAACCTCCTACACTGTGTGCCACCATTTTCTGAGCGACTGCACAGTGTAGGAGGATTAGATACAATGGTAATCAGACAGTATAACACAAACATACACATCACATACACAAACATAACTTACCTGCTCCTGCCGCTCCTATTCCTTGCGTCTTCGCTGCCTTGAACATATGGCCGGAAGCCGCGACAGGAAGTAGTCCTTTTACTGTCCAGCCGCGGTTTCCGGTCCACATGAAAATGGCGCCGGGTTTCGCTCTGCCAAAGACCTTCCTTTTGGCCTGTGCAGGAGCGGCACATGCGCCGTTCCCACACAGACGGCGTACGCTATATTGAATGGAACGGCTCCCATTCGCATTCTCTATGGGGATGTATGTGCCGTATTCCATCGTTAATCGACACATACAGAGATGAAAAAAAAAATGGCAGCCACCATAGAGAAGTAAAAGTAAGAATAAAGTAAAAAGTACAACACAAGAACACAAATAAATAAAATTTATTTTAATATCAAAGTAAAAGCAATATTATATAAAAAAAAAAAATAAAAAAAATCTGTGACACCTTCCCTTTAAAACTCTGGGCCTGAAGCCTGTACTGCACTGGTCTTCCAGAGTTTCCAATAAACCTGTACAGCAAATAACTGTGTGCTTGTATGAATAGAGTAGTCTCCTGTGCAGGTATAACCACTGTAGCGAAGGACTTTATAGTAAGTGGAAGGAAATCTCAGGATCAGTGCACTGTTCTGCCTGCAAATCAAAGTATTCCCCTGGACTACAGTTATAACAGAGAACTCACTCCTGTGGACTGCAGCGGTCACCTGACAGTCGCTATGGAGCCAATAAGACATCTAACTTCCCTGCAATAATAAAGATGGAAATTCTGAGAACAACATTACAACGGGGAATTGCTAATGTAATCCAACATAAATTAGAAATAACGCAAAAAAGTAGTATATCGCATTAGTCCCTAATACTTAGGCTATGCTCACACTATTTATAACGGAAACCACGATGCACTGCAGGATACATTATAGAACAGATACTGTACCAGTGGCCCCATTAACTTACAGTGGGGAATGCTGTTTTGATTGGGAAAAACAGTGCATAGAAGTGTGAACGGAGCCTAAAGGATCAGATCAGCAACGCCTTCAGTCATTAAAGGAGTCTTCCCATAAAAGGCAAAAACAGCTGATCGTTGTGGGGTCCGTTTGTCGGACCCCCACCGATCATATACTGATGACCTAACCTGTGGATAGGTCATCAGTATATATAAAAAAAAAAAAACAGCCGCCTGCCTGGGCAACCACTATCATTTCCAAACAAATAGGTCAATGTGCAATCGTACATATCAGCAACCCATCCCATAACACAGCTTTAGGCCCTTTTACACTGGGCGATTATCGGGCAGACAAGCGTTCATAGAAAGCGCATTCCCGATAATGGCCCTGTGTAAACAGGGCAGCTATCAGATGAACGAGCAAACGCCTGAACATCTGCTGAACGTATAGTTTTAAAAAAAGTTAAATATTATCGTTGTCGGCAGCACATCTCCCTCTGTAAACAGGGAGACGCGCTGCCGACATGATAAAGTATGGGTAAGAGCGATCGGAGTAACATAGCCATACATAGCTCCGTGTGACAGGAGCAAACAAGCACCGATTAACAAGGTCTCGTTGATCAGCGCTCGCTGCACCGGCCAAATATCGGCAGGTGTAAAAGGCTCTTTAGAACATTATATGTCAAAACAAGGCTTCCTTGAATAACTTTAAAATTTTCAGCTGATAAAGCAGAAAAACGCTCTCAGACTAACAATACAAGGATGTTTATAGGTAAAACTAACAAGATACTCTTCAATTAGGTCAAATGAATACTTTACTGAAACCAGTTAATCTATGGCTTTCCATCATTTTATTTGATAGTGCCAACGTACCTCTATTCTGCGTAAACCATTCATTTTTGCATGAAAAATAAAAAACTGATAAAATACGCAAACATTTCATTCAATGCGGTTTACTTTGATCCCAAAAACAACCCGGCTGATAACTCTGTTGCTACCCAGGGAGTCACAGCAACGCAGGTTCCCACTGGCAGTGCTGAAATACAGCATTTGTGATGAGGATAACAAAGTGAACCCACAGGATGCTCATTTTGGTCCACTGACGACAAGTTGCAAGTTGTTTTACCCAGCAAATGAAAAAGCCATAATTAATGGAGTATTCACATCTGAAGTATTTACAGCATACCCACAGGTTATGCTATAAACGCCTAAGGCTATGTGCACACACACTAATTACGTCCGTAATTGACGGACGTATTTCGGCCGCAAGTAGTGGACCGAACACAGTGCAGGGAGCCGGGCTCCTAGCATCATAGTTATGTACGATGCTAGGAGTCCCTGCCTCGCTGCAGGACAACTGTCCCGTACCGAAAACATGATTACAGTACGGGACAGTTGTCCTGCAGCGAGGCAGGGACTCCTAGCATCGTACATAAGTATGATGCTAGGAGCCCGGCTCCCTGCACTGTGTTCGGTCCGGTACTTGCGGCCGAAATACGTCCGTCAATTACGGATGTAATTAGTGTGTGTGCACATACCCTAAAAGTTGGGGGTCCGACTTCCGGGAGAACCGAGTTAGGAAACTGATGTCAGGCCTACTTCAGAGCCATAACTCCTTTCCATCATGGTTAAGAGGGGTTGAACACGACCGGACAACTGATGACCTATCACCAGGATCAGGTCATCAGTATATGATCAGTGCGGGTCCGGCACCTGGACCGATGCGCCACTCCGGCTGCCTCCAGGCGCCGGATTGTATTGGACAGCATGCAGTAGTTGGAGCCGGAAGCAGATGGCTCATTCACTTGAATAGGAGCAGAGCTGCAGTTGTTGGAGCCATCTGCTTCCAACTCAAACTACTACATACCGTTCTAAACATCCGGCGTCCATGTGGCGGATCGGTGCGGGTTCCAGGTGTCGAACCCGCACCGATTATATATTCATGACCTACAAAGAACTTAAAAAAATTAAAATTTAAGTACAGCAAATACACCTCAACACACTTCTCCTTAGCCAAACCAGAGCAGGTAAGAGATGATCAAGATACCTTAAAAGAAAGAGTGATACAATTTAACGCTCTGAAGGCGTTTTTTGGACTGCAGCGGATAAGTCAGATAATCCTTCCCCCAGCACAGTGCGATAGATAATAGATGCTCCTGATTAGCTCTATGCAGTTCTGCTTGGCCTTGTACTTCGAACCGGCTCACAATAAGGCCGGATTCACACGAGCGTGTGCGTTTTGCGCACGCAAAAGGTCCATAAAAGCTCCATGTGTCAGCTGCGTGATTTTCGCTCAGCCGCCATCATTATGACACTTTGTTTTTATGTTTGTAAACAGAAAAGCACGTGGTGCTTTTCTGTTTTCATTCATAGCTTTTACTGCTGTTGCGCAAATCACACACACCCATTGACTTCAATGGGTGCCTAATGCGCGAAAAACGCACAAATATAGGACATCTCGTGAGTTTTACGCAGCGGACACACGCAGCGTGAAAATCACGGACTGTCTGAACGGCCCCATTGACTAACATAGGTCCTTGCGACGCGCGTGAAAATCACGCGCGGAGTACGGACGTATTATACTTCCGTATGAATAAGCCCTTAATCTCAGAGGCAGTATCCTGTGACGAATACATATTGAATTGAACTAAAAGGCCCAGCAGAACAGTATACAGCTAATTAGAAGCATCTATTACCGATCGCATTGTGCTGGGGGTAGGATTATCCTCTGAAGACGAGAACAGTCAGGGTGGTAAAAACTATAACTGAATTTGTTTGGGGATTTTTTTTTATGAATTACAAATCAGGCCTTGTTTACATGGATCAGTATCTTATTTTACTAAAACAATGTTTTATCTTTGCAACTTAAAAAGCACTTTATGGCTAAGTTCACATCTAGCGTAAACACTGGAATTTACATTCAGAATTTCCATGTTTATCCCCTTCCCGACATCCGCCGTATATATACGGCGCTGTCGGGAGGTGCTTCCCGCAAAGCGCCGTACATGTACGGCGCAGTGATTGTGCGGGCTCAGAAGCAGAGCCGGCACCATCACCGCGGGGTGACAGCTGTATTATACAGCTGGTACCCTCCTGTAACTGCCAGGACCGGAGCTATTCTCCGATCCGGCAGATTAACCCCTCAGATCCTGCGCTCAATAGGATCGGCACCCGATCGGCAACCCAGTGATGCAATCGCTGGGTTGCTGTGGCAATCGGACACCAGAAAATGGCGTCCGAGTCTGCCTTGTACGGGAGCCGATGAGGACCCGCCTGCGGCGTGTCCTCATAGGCTTGCTGTCAGTGAATAACGGACAGCGCTAATACACTGCACTACGTATGTAGTGCAGTGTATTAGAGTAGCGATCGGGGCATCAGGCCCTCATGTCCCCTAGTGGGACAAGTAAAAAAAGTAAAAAAAAGTTAATAAAAATGTGGTAAAACAATAAAAACACACACATTTCAAATAAAAATAAAGCTAAACTGACTTTTTTCCCACAGTAAGCCTTTCATTATGGGAAAAACCGTAAAAATAAAAAAAACTATACATAATTGGTATCGCCGCGTCCGTAACGACCCAAACTACAAAACTATTATGTAATTTATCCCGCACGGTGAACGCGGTAAAAAAAAAACATGAAAAACAGCGCCAGAATCTTTGTTTTTAGGTCACATTTCCTTCCAAAAAATGCTATAAAAAGTGATCAAAAAGTCACATTTACTCCAAAATAGTACTAATAAAAACGACAATCCGTCCCGCAAAAAATAATCCCTGACACCGCTTTGTGCACGCAAAAATAAAAAAGTTATGTGTCTTAGAATGTCGACACAGAAAACAAATTATTTTATAAAAAAAGTGATTTTATTGTGCAAAAGCTGCAATACATAAAAAAAAATATATAAATCTGGTATCGCCGTAATCGTATCGACCCGCAGAATAAAGCTAACAAGTAATTTAGGGCGCACTGTGGATGCCGATAAAAAAAATAATAAAAAACTATTCCAGAGTTGCTTGTTTTTGGTAACTTCCTTTACCAAAAAATGAAATAAAAAGTGATCAAAAAGTCGTATGTGTTCTAAAATGGTACCAATGAAATCTACAGCCCGTCTCGCAAAAAACAACCCCGCACACCGCTCAATCAACTGAAAAATAAAAAAGTTATGGCACTAGTAACGCGGTGATGAAAAACATCTCAATGCGCAGGCCGGAGGGGAACATTCCTTCAGTTTCAGGGCCCTAGTATTTAAGAACTAGGAAAGGGAAGGGACATAGCACATCCGCTGGAAGCGAGGGCGCCCGTATTATACCAGCGCAAAACTTTCCCAGTTATATTTCCCAAACTACGAAGGAGAAAAAGTCCCCAAAAGGTGCAGAGCGTTACAGAAGGGGGATAAGAAAGAAAACTGTTTATCAGTGTGACGCCGGCCTGTGCATAACGGATCGCTTCACAGCGTAACACACATCTATGAATAATTGTATTATTTACCCCATTATTATACCCTCTTATTATGCCCTGATGTTCTCCGCACAGATTACATATACCCCTGATATACTCCGCACAGATTACATATGCCACCACATTATAAACGGAAATACCAGCAAAACCCCAAACAGAACTACTACCAAGCAAAATCCATGCTCAAAATGGCGGTCTTTCCCTTCTTAGCCCTACAGTGTGCCCAAACAGCAATTTATGGCCACAAGTAAGGCATTACCATACCCGGGAGAACCCGCTTAACAATTTATGGGGTAAGATTCTCCAGGGGCACAACATCTTGTGCGGTGAATGGGCAGATCAGTGGAGAAATTGCAATTTTCACTTTGCACAATCCACTGCGTATTCATTTCTGAAAAACACCTGTGGAGTCTAAATTCTCACTACATCCCTTGATAAATGCCTTTAGGGGTGTAGTTTCTAAAACGGGGTCACTTTTGTTTGGTACATCAGTGGTTTTGCAAATGCAACATGGCGTCCGCAAACCATTCCAGCAAAATCTACGCTCCAAAAGATAAATACTGCTCCTTTTCTTCTGAATGCTCCCATATATGAAAACTGCTGATTATAACCACATATGGGGTGTTACCGTACTCGGGAGAACTTACTTTACAAATGTTGGGGTGCTTTTTCTTCTCTATTCCTTGTAAAAATGAAATATGTGTATCTAAATCTACATCTTGTTGGGGAAAAAAAAATTATTTTTCATTTTCATGGCTTAATTCTAATTAATTCAGCAAAAAACCTTTGGGATCAAAATTTTCACTATACCCCTAGATGATTCCTCAGGGGGTGCAGTTTCCCAAATGGAGTCACTTTTGGGGTGTTTCCACTGTACTAGTACTACAGGGGCTCAGCAAATATGACATGACACCCAGAAACCATTCCAAAATCCAAATGGTGCTCCTTCCATTCTGAGCCCTACCGTGTGTCCAAACAGATGTTTGTGACCACATGTGGGGTATTGTTTTACCCGGGAGAAGTTGCTTTACAAATGTTGCGGTGCTTTTTCTCCTTCAGTCCTTGTGGAAATGAAAAAAAAATACCTAAACCTACATTTTCTTTGAAAAAATGTAGATTTTCATTTTTACGGCCTACTTACAATAAGTTCTGTAAAACACCTGTGGGGTCAAACTGCTCACTGTACCCCTAAATAATTTCCTCATGGGTGTAGTTTCCAAAATGGGGTCACTTGTGGGGGGTTTCCACTGTTTTGTCCCCTCATGGGGCTTTGTAAATGCGACATGGCCTCCGCAAACCATTCCTGCTAAATTTGAGCTCCAAGAGCCAAATGGCGCTCTTTCCCTTCTAAGCCCTGCCGTGTGTCCAAATAACCGTTTATTACCACATGTGGGGTATTGTTTTACTCGGGAGAAATTGCTCTACAAATGTTGTGGTGCTTTTTCTACTTTAGTTCTTTTGGAAATGAAAAACAATGAGCTAAAACCTACATTTTATTTGAAAAAATGTAGATTTTCATTTTCATGGCCTAGTTCCAAAAAGTTTTGCAAAAAAACTGGCCGGTCAAAATGCTTGCTACACCCCTAGATAAATTCCTCGAGGGGTGTAGTTTCCCAAATGGGGTCACTTTTGGGGGGTTTCCACTGTTTTAGTTCCACAAGACCTGTTCAAAGCTGACATGGTGCCTAAAATATATTCTAATAAAAAGGAGGCCCAAAATCCACCAGGTGCTCCTTTGCTTCTGAGGCCGGTGCTTCAGTCCAGTAGCACACTAGGGCCATATGTGGAATATTTCCTAAAACTGCAGAACCTGGGCAATAAATATTGAGTTGCATTTCTTGGGTAAAACATTCTGTGGTACAAAAAAAATGGATTCAAAATGAATTTCTGGAAAAAAATAATGAACTTTGTAAATTTCACCTCTTCTTTGCCTTAACTCCTGCGCAATGTCTAAAGGGTTAAGAAACTTTCTAAATGCTGTTTTGAATACTTTTAGGGGTGCAGTTTTTAAAATGGGGTGACTTATTGGGGGTTTCTAATATCTAAGGACCTCAAAGCCACTTCACAACTGAACTGGCCCCTGTAAAAATAGCATTTGGAAATTTTCTTGAAAATGTGAGAAATTGCTGCTAAAGTTCTAAGCCTTGTAACGTCCTAGAAAAATAAAATGATGATCAAAAAACGATGCCAATCTAAAGTAGACATATGGGGGATGTTAATTAGCAACATTTTTGTGTGGTATAACTGCCTGTCTTACAAGCAGATACATTTAAATTGAGAAAAATGCAAATTTTTGCAATTTTTCGCTAAATTTTGGTGTTTTTCACAATTAAATACTGAATGTATCGGGCAAATTTTGCCAGTAACATAAACTCCAATGTGTCACGAGAAAACAATCTCAGAATCGCTTGGATAGGTAAAAGCATTTCGGAGTTATTACCACATAAAGTGAAACATGTCAGATTTGAAAAATGAGGCTCTGTCAGGAAGGTCAAAAGCGGCCAAAGAGGGAAGGGGTTAAGTTCATGCATTTTTTTAAAGAAAAACTAACTTGTTGCAGCTCGTGAACCCGCACCGTATGTGACATTCCACATGTCTTTGCCGTGAATGTTTTCTGCAGAGCAACGTTGAGTTTTTTTTTATTAAGTCTCATCCACTTTGCCGCTACTGTAATACGATGTGGCATTTCCGCACACAAATGCCGGACGGGAATTATGCAGTATTTACACTACATGTGAACTTGGCCCAAGACGACCTTCACACAGATTTTTTTTCTGCCATTTTTAATTAAAGAGGCTCTGTCACCACATTATACGTGGCCTATCTTGTACATGATATGATCGGCGCTGTAATGTAGATTACAGCAGTGGTTTTTATTTAGAAAAACAATTATTTATGACGGAGTTATGACCTATATTAGCTTTATGCTAATGACTTTCTTAATGGACAACTGGGCATGCTTTACTTTTTGGCCAAGTGGGCATTGTGGAGAGTAGTGTATGACGCTGACCAATCAGTGACCAATCAGCGTCATACACTTCTCTCCATTCATTTACACAGCACATAGCGATATAGCTATATCCCTATGTGCAGCCACATAAACACACTATAATGTTACTGCTGTGTCCTGACAATGAATATACATTACCTCCAGCCAGGACGGGATGCGTATTCAGAATCCTGACACTTCTGTAGTGTCTGTGTGAGACTACAGCACAGCGAGATCTCGCTGTAAATGACAATTTACAGAAAAATCTCGCGAGACTACGCCTGCTATGCTGTAAATCAGAGAGAAGGGTCAGGAGTAGAATGAAGAAAGTTGATCCAGCTCTGCAGGTATGTGGTTTAAAAAGGAACGTATTCCCAATTTTATTGTATCAAAAAAGCTTTAAAATTCGATATCAGGTGCATTTGGGCATCAAGGCAGTAATAGGTGGGTATTTAGCGCCTACGCGTTTCAAGCACGGAAAGTGCTCTTAGTCATGGCATCCATTCCGGAATGGATGCCATGACAGAGCACTTGCCGTGCTTGAAACGCGTAGGCGCTAAATACCCACCTATTACTGCCTTGATGCAATAAAATTGGGAATACGTTCCTTTTTAAACCACATACCTGCAGCGCTGGATCAACTTTCTTCATTCTACTATTGTTTGCCGTGGACCGTTGCGGAGATCCGAGCGAGGCAGAGGTGTCGGGCGTTGGACTGGTGAGCTGGAGGTTTCCTCCCCCCATTCTAGAAGTGTCAGGATTCTGAATAGACATCACGTCCTGGCTGGAGGTAATGTATATTCATTATCGGGACACTGCAGTAACGTTATAGTGTGTTTATGTGACTGCACATAGCGATATAGCTATCTGCAGTGTAAATGAATGGAGAGCAGTGTATGACGCTGATTGGTCACTGATTGGTCAGCGTCATACACTTCTCTCCACAACGCCCACTTGGTAAAAAAGTAAAACACGCCCAGTTTTCCATTGATAAACTCATTAGCATAAAGCTAAAATAGGTCAAAACACTGCTGTAATCTACATTACAGCGCCGATGACATTATGTACAGAGCCCCTTTAATTTGTAAATGTAGGCGTTTTTAGTGGAGTATTATATTTAGGGTCAGTTTGTAAGTTGTTTTTTTACTGGCTTTTTTGAATTCTTATAGAGAAGACTATGGGGAAAAACCTCCACACCCAGAGTATCCTGCGTTTTAAAGAGGAAAAAAAAAAACAAAACAAAAAAACACCCTGAAGAGGATGTGTCAAATACCTGATAGATAGGGGTCCCACTTAGATTCTCTACTGAAGTCTATGGTAGTTACAGAAAGAGCTCAGCAAGACAGCAATTTGCAAGCCACACATATGGCTTCAGCAAAGTATAGGGCTATTATGATTTTCACTTAGGCAATTAATCCAAAAATAATCTAAATTCAGCCCAATTACATTGACGTCATCTTGCGAATTTTGGTTTTAATCAATTATTTTTTCCCGGTTTTTAAGCTGTATCTGCATCTTCAGGACACAGATACAGTTGAAGCAAATGGTAGAGCAGGCAACCGTAAGGGAGCCACACTCACACAGACCAAAACGAAGCTCGTTCGCAGAGCGAAATCCGGCGCCATTTTCATGTGTGCCGGAAGCCGCTGCCAGACAGTAAGATGACGACTTCTGCCTGCGGCTTCAGGCCATATGTTCATGCGCAAGGAATAGGAGTGTAGACCAGGGGAGGCAATTTATGTTCGTGTGATACGGTCTGCTGAGCCCTGTATCTAATCCTCCTACACTGTGCAGTCGCTCAAAAAAATGGCGGCACACAGTGTAAGAGGTTTGAAGATCTTCAAACCCCTCCTTCTCCTGGCACTAGCCAGAAGAAGGGAGGGGGGATTGTGTGAGGAAACTAGAGTAAAGTGTGTCCACCCCAAATTTGCAGCATAAAATCAATGAGGTTGCTTTAACACAGTGACCATGCTGCAATTTTGGGAACTGCTCGTTCTAGTGGCCAGCACATGGAAATGTTATAAATTTAAATCTAATTTATAATAATTTCCTGACTTGTGAAAAAATTTAAAACCAATGTGTAATCACTCAAATACTAATTGTCTAACTGGAAAAAAAATAATTTCTAGCGACACATTCCCTTTAAATACAATGTTTGAAGAAGCACAACTTTTAAGATTAAAGGGGTTTTCCCATAATCAATATAGACCCGAAGATGGCGCTCGGCAGCCCCATAGAAGTTAATTGAGCATGTGAACTACTGCTCCATTCCTATAAGACTCCCAGGAACGGCAAGCCAGGCCCGTTCGAATGATCAGTAGGGGTTCCAGCAGTCGGTCCCCCACGATCAGATATTTATCAACTATCTTGTGCATAGGTGATAAATAATGATTATGGGAAAACCGCTTTAAAGGAATTTTCATGCCACCCGTTTGTCCTGGATGCAGACTACCAACAGACTTTACAAACAAAATGGAAATTTAGATGAAAGCTGCACATATTGTAATATAAATGAATAGTAATATCTTAAGCACAACAACAAACAACATTGACACTTTCTTTTTCTCAGAAATGACATAAACCCAACACAATCTTTACCTTTAGTGTGATAGAATATAGCAGCCCTCAGGTCAAAAGAACCCCAACTATCTTTGAAATCAAGATCTCCGTGGTACCTCTTATCTTTGGCGGAGGTCTGTAAAGTGTCTTTCAGAGAGGTCTGAGGAGTTTCTTCGTTTTCACAGACCTTGGCCTGAAACACTAATAAACCCTGGCTAGCAGCTTGCAGCTTTTTCAGCTCCCCTATATGCAGAGTATCTAAGGATAATGCACCCCCACCTCCTCCGGAACCATGAACCGTTTTTAACGTGGCACCATCTGAAACTTGAGGGCTAGTCCGTTTTTCCAGCTCGTAAGCCTTGGGAAAAACAGGGTGCTCATTTCCTGAGGGAACAGTTTCAGCACCCTGCAAAACTGGAGGGGTTGAGTGCTCACAAACCATGCGCTCAGTGTCTGGCTTATCTGCGCCAGCCTCAGGGCCAGCACTTGGTTCGTTTATAAAAGATAAGCCCCACTGGTTCTGAAAAATTTCTCCCAAGCTATGCTCATTTGACTGTCCAGATGGGTCTCCCTGCAAAGCGTCCGGCAGGGCATGTTGCATATTTGAAGGATAAGTAAAAAGGCCAGATTTATTTTGTTCAGAGGGGTTAAAAGAGGCAGAATTAGATTCTGTGGGCAAAGGCTCTGCACCCCCAGGCAGTGCGTGTAAAACAGTACTAGCAGCAGTAGCCAAAAACCCCCCCTCAGCTCCTACTAAAAGGGGTCCATTGGCAAAATTAATTGTAGATACAGACTTCATGGCAGACATGGGAACCTGGGACACACAGTTTGAGGATGTAGACTCCCCAGTTTGAGAGGCGAAGGAAAGGGAAGAGGGAGAAGTTGCGTTGTTCTGGGCTGCTTTATTGAGGTTCTCTTTAACTTTACTTGCATAACTAATTTTGGGAACTATTTTAGCACTACTGTTGTCAACAGGGAAAACAGGGGGTGGTTTAAACAATGTCCACGAGTCCTCCTTAGTAGAGCTAACCGGAGAAGATTTGCCCTTTGGCCGATCATCAAATTTCTTTCCTGCAACAGGTTTGGCATCAGAGTTTTTCCTCTGAATATCTCCAGGGTTTGATTTCCCCCGACTGGTGCCTGTAGTTAAAGACTCACTTTTCCAAGTTGCTTTACTATTATCTGCCCTGAAATTTTCAGAATCCAGCTTAGTTTCAGAGTCTGACATTTTTCCAATCAAAAAGCTGGAGTTCTCAGTAGGCTTGGCATTGGAGAACTTGGCTTTCCTCTTGTTAGCGGTGGCATATCCACTCTCGGAACCGCTGCAGTCATTCTCAGCACCTTTGCTTACATACCCATTAGTCATAAAACCAGAGCGGTCAGACAGCAAACCATTTTGAAAGGGTCCACTCTCTCCCTTGTCTGTGTATTTGTTATCTCTAGGTTTGCCTTCATAAAATTTCTCATTCTTTTTGTCCATGCTGTTTTTATGAAGCAAAGTTTTAGGTTTGTGGTTTGCCTTTCCAAAGTTCGTAGTCTTAGCTAGGTGCTTAGAATTGGTGCTGATCTCTGCGGGGGCTTGCTGGCCACCGTTGGGAATTCTGGAGGCAGTCTGGTTTGCGGATTTGTCAGAGCCCAGGGTCTTGCGGTCTCCTGTAGTACCATTTAGCTCTCCATGTACTATGAAGGAAAAGAAAAAAAAAATATATATATTACAGAACAGAAAGAATTAAGTACAAAAATTCCCATTGTATCTCATAACATGGCTTTGCCCATTAGAGTAATTGATAGTAGACCCTTAAAAGATACCATCTACTGACTGATGAGTCGTCACCTACGATCATGAAGAGAACCTACACCATCCAACACTGCTGGAAAAGCGCTGCCGCCCCTCCATTATGGCGATGACTCAGACCCCCACTATATCCAAGCTAAGGCAAAAACTGTTAAGAGAATTTAACCCCCGAAATGAAAATCACCTTTAAGTAGAAGCCCTTTGAGTGGCTCTCTATTTGTCAAGTTAGTAAAAATCAATTTATTTCTTGGTCATAACCATTTCTAAGACAGCTAGGTCACAACCAATACAGTTGCCATAGGAAACGCCAATCAGCTTTTCCCTTAGTAAGATAAATACACATGCAAGAATACTCTCAATGCCCTCATAACTCTGCATGAATGGCGGCACCTGTGAGAGATTTAAATGCAGCGATAAGACCGTGTTCACACCAGCGTTGGAACCCGTGGACGAAAACCGTTACAGCTTTCCGTTGGAGGAACCCATAAACGGAAAGGCAAACAAACCACAGCATCTGTTCGCGTTACCAGCTTCCATTGCAAATTGGTTCCGTTCCGTAAGGTTTCCATTTCTTTTTAGCGGAAACAGTGTAGTCGACTTGGCGTCGAAAGGATGGTAAAACCACTCATACATTTTAGCATTTGAAACACCAAGACAGGAATCTCCGGCACAGTGGAGAATATTCAGTGTGAATACAACCTGCACTGCAATTTATACCCCCCCCCCCCCCTAGTCTGAGCAGAAATGCAGTCAAAGCAGTTGTCACTTCCCTTCCTGAACTGAGAGGTGCGATCTCTCCTAGTCCAGACTACAAGAATGAGTGCCACAAAGTAAGGCCCCCCGAGGGCTCCAGCATAGTTCCCATCCGGTGTTGCACAGAAACGTGGGAGGAAGTCTAGTACCGGAATGTATTTCATGGGAGTGTTTCTGGTATCAGTTGCAACCATTTTAATGCGGGACGTCTACCTTAGGTGGCCAGAAAAACGTTGCATTCATCGGTTTCCTATTAGTCTATGGACACCGGACCGATGAACGAAATGTCATCAGTTGTGACTGACTCAGGCTAAAAACTACTGGCCGGATGCAAGCGATATATGTAATTATTAAATGTATACAAGGAAGCCGATGCATGTTCTACAAATGTAACAACTTTCATGCTGCATTTGAGGAAGAAGCTGCACAAAAACACAGCCATCCCAATGCAAAACAACAACAAACCCAACATGTGAATCAAACAGAAACATCATCACCCCAACTCCTCATGTACAAAGCAGAGCCGTGTGCACAGGGCCTGCACCGAGGACACACACTAGGCCCTACATGTGCTGCTGCGCCTACAGTGGAGAGATTTACTCTCCAAGGGAGAATATCGAGCATGCAATATATTAATGCCACAGAAAAAAAGCTTCTGAACGCTGGAGGTGTCTGGGAGGTAGTACAGCCCCATACAAATCTATAGGTGTCACATTACAGCCCCCCCCACAAATCTATAGGTGTCACATTACAGCCCCCACAGAAACCTATAGGTGCCATATTACAGCCCTGTAAAACGAAACTTGTATGGAGCTGTAATCTGACTGAATAGAGCAAGACTTTTTGGAGTTACAATATTACAGCTTTCTAAATGGACACATTATATATATATATTTTTTATGTTCTTGAACACAATTGCAATTTGTAATTTCCTAGATCAGATCACAACAAAGCAAATGGATCAAATACAGCCAGATATCAACACCAGTCGCCTCAGCTATACGTTCCTGCATGTCATATCCGTACATATAATAAGAGCTTCTTTCTATACGGTCTATAAGAGGACATGCATATACACATTAATAATAGAGCATATATACACCTACACTACATTGTAAAATCACATATGCGCAAAGCTTGTTCGAGCAGTGACTTTGGACTAAGCCACGGAACAGCCCTTTAAGCCGCACGCTGCATGTGACTACACGGACACAGGAGTTATACAGCACGGTCACTACCTTATCCAGTCCGCAAATGCCATCGGTCACCTTGACTGCAGGGTCCCGAGTCCGAGCGGCAGAAGGGTGGGTGGCAGCAAACAGGGCAGTGGTTCTCGCACATCCAGCAGTCAGCCAAATGCACAGACTCATCCTATGTGGGACGTTACAGGACGGAGGACTGTTGATGTGTGGATGGGAGCTGCGGAGGCCCCTCAACCCCTGAGCTCTATCTCCCGTCGGCTGTACTATCCCGGCTCCTGTTCGCTCTCACCATTCAGCACCGTGCCGGAGCCGGGAAGTCTTGCCTCGCAAGAACTTACAGTTCACGCGAGACTTTCACAGAAGTACTGCGCATGCCTAAATTATTACAACCAACGCGAAAACGTACGAGATTCTGCGTCACGTCACAGCAAAGCACGCATGCGCGGAACCGCCCTTACCCTACCCACCAATCACAGGCGAAAACGTGACACCGCCCGGCGTAGTTTTGTTCCGTGGTTTTACGTGTGGCGTTCCAGTCTACGCAAAAATAGATCAGTCAGCAAAAGTAGAAATACTGTAATGGCGGCGTCCTGTCACAGCTCTATCAGATGTACCGTTATTAAAACAACACATGCAGAGATTAATCTCATTGCCATTCACCTTAGGTGGGGGCAGGGTGATACATTCACCACAGGGCTCACCAGGGGCGTAACTAGGAAAGACTGGGCCCCATAGCAAACTTTTGACTGGGGCCCCCCCTCCCCTGGGTGTCACACAACCCCCCCCCCTTGTAGATAGTGCCTTTTTTACAGCCCCCCCCCCTGTAGATAACGCCATACAGCCCCCCCTCTGTAGATAGCGCCATACATCCCCCTGTAGAGAACGCCATACAGCCCCCCCATAGAGAACGCCATACAGCCCCCCTGTAGAGAACGCCATACAGCCCCCCCCCTGTAGAGAACGCCATATAGCCCCCCCCTGTAGAGAACGCCATACAGCTCCCCCCTGTAGGGAACGCCATACAGCCACCCCCCCCCCCTGTAGGGAACGCCATACAGCCACCCCCCCCCCCTGTAGGGAACGCCATACAGCATTCCCCCCCTGTAGGGAACGCCATACAGCGTCCCCCCTCCCAAAAAAATGCGACACAGACCCCGGAAGTCCGAGGTTTGTGATGGAGAACTTCAGGGGACTTTCAGTCCCCCGTTCTCCCTATCAATGCCAGCGATCACACATGTATCCCCTGTCCTGTGGAGATCCTGTGGAGAGGGGGATACATGTCCTGTGGAGATCCTGTGGAGAGGGGATACATGTCCTGTGGAGAGGGGGATACATGTCTTTTGCTCTATTTTGCGCCTTCAGGACCAGACACCGTTTAGCCATTTTTAGCACGTGTTGGGCTAATGACGTGATTTTTGCGATGTTTTTTCCGTAGATAATGCAGGTTTCTTTTTTTTATCATTTTTATACACACCTTTTTTGCTATTTTAGAATTTTTATTCATAAAGTTTGAAAATAATAGTAAAAAAATAAGCTTTTTTACATTTCAGCTATTTTTTTTTGGGTAATAACATAGTTTTACCCTAAAATAGACCTTGTATTTGTGATCGTCATGGTCTACCGTAAATTTTTATATATTACATGTCTATATTAGGGTAATTGGGTCAGCGCTAGCGTTACAACAATGATTGGCAGGGGGGAACGTTTTTTTTGGGGGGTGGGTATTTTATGTGTATTTATTATTTTTTTTTTTTTTGCACTTTACTTTATTATTTTTTTATTACTATGGTCTGTCCCTCAAAGGTCAAAAAAGACCTTTGGGGAACTTTATATATATTTTTTCTTTCTTTTACACCATGTTTTTCCACTGTAACTGGAGCTGCACAGTAGCCCCAGTTACAGGGGAAATCAGCCCTCTCATAGTGACGATTGTCACTAATAGGGCTGTGCTGGGTCTAGTAAGACCCAGCAACAGTCTGCCACTAACGGCACCCGGCGATCATGTGACCAGTCACATGAACACCGGGAGGAATAGAGACAGCGGCGCTGCTGCTGTCTCTATTCCTGTACACAGCGCGCATTCAGCGCTGTGTACAAGTGATCAGAGAAGACAGAAGCAGCGAAAGCTGCTTCTATCCTCTCCTCAGGGTCCCCGGCAGTCACTGACAGCCGGAGACCCGACATTCAGCTGCCCGATCGCGCGGGCAGCAAGTTAAAACCCGAGCCGTAGAAAGTCTATGGCCCGGGTTTTAAGGACCCTGACCGCTGGCCGTAAAAATACAGCCAGCGGTCGGGAACAAGTTAATGGCAGAGCGGGGAGATACCTCCCTGCTCTGCTGTAGTGTTCAGTGGCGTCCCGCTGTAGCAGCCATAGCGGCTGCTAGCGGAGCCTCCGGCCATGGTGGGGGCCCGTGCCGGCGGGCGACACGGGCCCCCTCATGCCGCGGGCCCCGTAGCAGCCGCTACTGCTGCTACGGCGGTAGTTACGCCACTGGGGCTCACACTCTAATATAAGCTTTGGTATGGAATTTGCTCGCTCCCTAAATAAAAAATCTTCAGCCATGCATACTTAGTTAACATAAATAAAAAAATTGCGCACATTTTGTTGCCCACAATAAATCACGCGCACACAGTATATTCTATTATTTCCACTGAAAATACGCCAAAAAGTGGTACACGTGCCAAAATTTAAAAAACACATGCAACTTTTTCTACATGAATACTGTTGGGCCGCCGACATGTCAGAGCGGTCACACATGGAGACATTTTATTTACTTTGCAACAAGTGAGCAGTAAGCGTGCGCCAACGTATAGAACTTGTATAAGTTGCGACTCCCCTCTATCCGTGAATTCACAGGTCAGATTTTCGGTGCAAATTCTGCATCCTTTATTCTCAGGATGGGTGTGGGTCCCAGAGGCCAGACCATAAAGAGATGGTATATCCTAGCCATATGTCATGATATAAGAGGGGAATAACCCTTTAACTCTATAGCTGTGTGAAAGGAAGCAGGGGATTGAGTAGCTCTGTATTTGAAAAATTGATTTTCGTTCATTATAAAATTATATTAAAGCTCCATGCACACGAACATGCTTTTGTGGCCGCAATTCCCCCGAAAATCCACAGGAGAATTGCGGCCCCATTCATTCCTATGGGGCCATTCACACAACCGTCGTTTCCACGGTCCGTGCATGGCCCAGGAGCCCGGACTGCAGAAAGAACGGGCAAGCCTTATTACAGCCGTATTCTGCGGTCCAGGCTCAAAGGAAATAATGCACGCGGCCCGCAAGTAACACTCCGCCGCCGGCCGACCCAAAAATCACGTCCATGCACATGGCTACGGTCGTGTACATGAGGCCTAAGAAATGAATCAGCACAGAATGTTGGACCTAAAAAAAAAACAACATGAAAAGGTTCAAATTCACACAAGGGAGATTTGTTGCAGATTTCCTGTGCAGATTCCACCTTTACAATACAAAGGATGAAATTATTAAAAGATCAAAATGGATAATCCATTCAGGCATTTTCCAAAAGCTATAATGTAACTTAAAGGGGGGTATTCCCACAATCATACATTTATCACCTATGCATAGGATGTGATAAATGTATGATTGCTGTGAACCCACTAGTGGGACCGCCACCGGCCTCTAGAACAGGGTCCCCCCTACCCAGGTCTGCCTCACTGCACGGTGCACACTTGCAGTTAGGATTTTGAATGGAGCGGCAGTTGAACATGCGCGCTGCTGCACCATTTAACATCTATGGGGATGACAGAAACAGCCGAGTGCTACACAGCTGTTTCCGTTGGCCCCATAGACAACGAATGGAGAAGCAGCGCGCGTGTTCAACTGCCGCTCCATTCAAAATCCATGCATGATCAGTGTGGAGGAACAGGGCTCAAGACCCCCATTCGATAAATCAGTGGGGTCCCAATTGTAGGACCCCCAGCGATAATACATTTATCACCTATCCTGCGAATGGATGATGAATGTTAATTGTGGTAAAACCCCTTTGAAGGGGTTTTATGTTACTCTGCTATTGATGGCCTAACTTTAGGATAGGTCATCAATATCATATCGCTGGGAGTCCAACTCCTCTCACCCCCACCGGTCAGCTGGTTGACGGGGCCATAGCGCTCCAGTAAGCGCTGGGGCCTCTGTATTGCTTACCAGGCACAGCTCCATTCATTCATTTGTGGCAGTGCCTGGTAGCGCAGTTCAGTCAGATAAACAGAGAGGTATTACACTTACATTTCTGATGAATTAGGCCGGATTCACACGAGCGTGTGCGTTTTGCGCGCGCAAAAGGTCCATAAAAGCTCCGTGTGTCAGCAGCATATGATGCGTGATCATCATCATCATCATCATCATCACTGTTTTTATGTTTGTAAACAGAAAAGCAAGTGGTGCTTTTCCGTTTTCATTCATAGTTTTGATTACTGTAGCGCGCATCACACGGAAGTGCGTCCGTGTGCCGTGCGAGGTTTTCACGCACCCATTGACTTCAATGGGTGCGTGATGCGCGAAAAACGGGCAAATATAGGACATGTCGTGAGTTTTACGCAGTGGACATACGCTGCGTGAAAATCGCGGACAGTCTGAACGGCCCCATTGACTAACATGGGTCCGTGCGACGTGCGTGAAAATCACGTGCGTAGTACAGACGTATTATACGTTCGTCTGAATAAGCCCTAAGACTGAAATTAGGAGGTATATGAATGCAGACCATAAAACTTGTCATGTAGTAGGAGTCGGCTCTCTCCATCCTCTTGTACTGTTCAGTCTATAAAGGATCCTCGTACAAGAAAGACATCAGTGAAGCGCACCGTTGCTGCATGCTTGCCCATAAGTCATGTGAAGCCAGTGCAGTTCTTTTTTTACAGCAGTTATATAAGTTCTGCCCACCTATTTCTGTAAGGCCTTATTCACACGAACGTGATACGCACGTGAAAATCACGCCCGTCGCACGGACCTATGTTAGTCAATGGGGCCGTTCAGACAGTCCGTGACATATGCTGCGTAAAACTCACGGCATGTCCTATACTTGGCCGTTTTCCGCGCATCACGCACCCATTGAAGTCAATGGGTGTGTGAAAATCACGCGCAGCACACAAAGCATTTCAGATGTTGCGCCTGATTCGCGCAGCAGTAGATAAAGAAATGAAGGAAAAAATAAAAGCACTTCCTTCATTTCTTTTTCTAAACATCAAAACCGCGTGTCATAAGGATGGCATGTGTGAGAAAATCACGCAGCAAACACTGATGACACACGGAACTGCAACGCGCAAAAAAGGCAGCATTTTTTGCGCGCGCAAAACGCACATGTTCGTGTGAATAAGGCCTTAGAGAATAGCGTCTGTTTTATAGAAGAACTGCCTATTCACTAATACAAATGAAGCATTACAGAGCAGTTTTCCAGGAGGCCTATTGGTAACAGAGTGTAAAAAGAGTACGTCATGTTCTAACAAAGGAGAATATTTAATTTAATCTTCTGAAGCTCAATACAAAAAAAAAATAAAAAATATATCCATCATTTATTGAGTCTCGAGAAACCAAGGGGAGTAAATCAGCTCCAGTGTATGTGCGGGAGAAAAACAAATTAGAGTGTAAGTCCCACTAGGGAAGGGACGGATTTGCGTGCACGGAAGCAGCGCCGCAGGGTAGGACGCCGTTGTATGAACGACGGGAAAAAAAACCAGTGGACAAGCCAATTGTAATGCTTGGACAAACTAGTTCTGCCAGAGAAGGAGCTGCTCTACATTCTAGCACCTAGAGCGGGCCCCGAGCCATCGACCCCCTTTTATGAAATACCCTATAAAAAGCAAAAAAAAAAACAAAAAAAAAAAAAAAACAAAACACAACTCGTATTAAGGGGATTTTCCGAGTTATTTAACCCCTTCAGGACGCAGCCTGTTTTGGCCTTGTGGCACAGACAATTTTTTTCAAATCTGACATGTGTCACTTTATGTGGTAATAACTCCGGAATGCTTTTACTTATCCAAGCGATTCGGAGATGGTTTTCTCGTGACATATTGTACTTTATGTTAGTGAAAAAAATTTGGTCGATAAATTCAATATTTATTCATTAAAAACACCAAAATTTAGAGAAAATTTGCAAAAATTTGCATTTTTCTAAATTCAAATGTATCTGCTTGTAAGACAGATGGTAATACCGCACAAAATAGTTACTAGTTAACATCCCCCATATGTCTACTTTATGTTTGCATTATTTTTTGAACATCCTTTAATTTTTCTAGGACGTTACAAGGCTTATAACTTTAGCAGCAATTTCTCACATTTGCAAGAAAATTTCAAAAGGCTATTTTTTTTAGGGAACAGTTCAGTTCTGAAGTGGCTTTGAGGGCCTTATATATTAGGAACCCCCACAAATCACCCCATTTTAAAAACTGCACCCCTTAAAGTATTCAAAACGGCATTTAGAACGTTTCTTAACCCTTTATGCATTTCACAGGAATTCATGCAAAGTGGAAGGGAAATTTGCAAATTATTTTTTTTGCAGAAATTCAATTTTAATCCATTTTTCCTGTAAGGCTGGGTTCACACAACCTATTTTCGAACGTAATGGAGGAGTTTTACGCCTCGAATTACGTCTGAAAAAACCCCTCCAATACGTTGGCAAACATCTGCCCATTACTTTCAATGGGTCTTACGATGTACTGTGCCGACGACCTGTCGTTTTACGCGTCGCTGTCAAAAGACGGCGCAAAAATAACAGCCTCGTCAAAGAAGTGCAGGACACTTCTTATAACGTAATTGGAGCAGTTTTTCATTGACTTCAATGAACAGCTCCAAATTATGTCCGTAAAAGACGCGGCGAAAAACGCCAGTACATGCATTTACGTCTGAAATTCAGGAGCTGTTCACACAGAGTTTTTTGCAGGAGGAAAATTCCTCCTGCAAAAACTGCTCCAGACGGTTTTTGCACAGTGTTTGACAAAAACTCGTCAAAACACTAGGAGGGGTTTTTTTTAGCCTTTCTGACTGATTGAAATGGGGTTTTGGAGGCGGAAACCGCCTCAAGATGGGCCATGTCGCTTCTTTTAACTGTGACGCGTTTTATTTGCGCGCGGTAAAAAAAACTCGTCCAACTCCCATTGAAATCAATGGGAGGCATTTTCAGGCGGTTTTTGCTGAGCGGTTTCCGCGCCAAAAAACTCTGTGTGAACAGGGCCTAAAAGGAGTTGATCAGGGAAACAGGGCGATTGTTGTTTTTATTAGTTAAAACTTTCATTTATTTTTCTTTAACATTTTTTTTTGAATTGTTTTACTTTTTTTTTTTTACACTTACCTGGGGACTTGAAGATCTGGTCTTCTGATCCCCCGTACAATAAACTGCACTACGGTAACTGCCATCGCAGCGGGATGTCAGTGGTGTATGACAGCCGCTGAAGATAAAGCGCGCACAGCTCCTGTGCCGGCTTTATCTACAGGGCCTGACTGTACGCCCGTGTGCGGGAACGCACTTTGAATTTGGACATACAGTCATGCCCAAAACCGGGAAGGGGCTAAAGAAACACTTCAGGAAAAACGTACACACTGTGTTATGTCTAGTGCAGGCAGTGGGCGGTGCATGACTCAGGGATTTAAAGAACACCAAAGTATTCGTTTTTCCTTAAGTGTAATTTTAATAACGGTGTTTTACCGATTTATAAAAAGTTACAGCTGTGTTACATGTTATCAATGTCTAAAGGAAGACTTGTCTTACAGAAGTTGAGGCCATGTACGTCAGGTCAGACCTGGTGCCTGTTTTATAACAGCTTTTAGCGTTACGGACATTTATCATGAGATTTGCAGTAATGTAAGGGGCCTCTAAACCCTGTTATAAAAGAAAGCTAAAATAAAAAAAAAAGTCACTTTGTAATATAAACCTTATTTCGGTTGTTCATATATCACAATATATGTTTTCGTTCTGGTTGCCAAGTCCAGGGACATCTATTGTAAGGCTGAGGCCCTCTTTATATGAAGTTTCTAAACCGCATTTATCGTGTACATCGTAAAAGTTCCCTACGTACACGATATATGTGTCCATAGGGCTCCATTAACCAGACAGATCCCAAACGAGTGTCGTTTTGGCCCCCGTCAGGCTGATGTCATTTTATTTTTATTTTTTTGAAGGATGGAGTAGCGTAGTAGACTATGCTATTCCAACCTGAGGGATCCTGATGGATGCCAATGTTTGTCGTGTATGTTGGGAGCTTTCCCAACATCAGGAGCTTCAACAGGGCCAGAGTCCCCAGGCAGAGCGCTAGCTGATGCTATGCCCAGGGACTCCGGCCATGGGGAAACTCCTGACGTACAGTGACGTCAGGAGTTTCCCCATGGCCGGAGTCCCCAGGAGAGGTCTTCCATCATGTGGTATACAGTAGAATACGTTGCAGTATTCCATCGGAGGTATATGTCGGGAGTCCCTCATAAATGTGTCCATAGGGTATAACGGCCTGACTGCGAGCACCGAGACCCCCACCAAATCGCTAGAACGAAGCAGCTGAAGCCCTCGTGTGAGCGCTCAGCCGCTTCGTGTCTGTTCGGCTTTTTCCGGAAATAAATGTATCTGTGTACGGACTCAATAGAAAGTCTATGAGCCCGTACTCAGGTACATTGGCTCTCCGGGAAAAGCCGAACAGACACGAAGCAGCTGAGAGCTTACATGAGGGCTTCAGCTGCTTCGTTCTAGCGATTGGTGGCAGTCTCAGTGCTCGGACCCCCACCAAACCAAACTTCTGACATGTCACTATGACATGTCAGAAGTTTGTCAAACGTTTAGCTACACTTTAAAAAACAAAATTTGTGTCAGTCTCAACTTTTGGCCAGGACTGTACAATACCTCACGGAGTACATACAGGTCATTGCTTTGCCAAGTGTAAGGCTGCCCATACAAATTAGATGTAAGTCGGCCTGACCCGCAGAATTCAGAGGGACCGGCTGACCATCTAATGTATATGGTGGTGTCCCAACTCTCCCCTCAACGGCAGATGTCAGGGGACAGAATGTTGAATTTCAACATGCCCGTTCCTTTTGTTTGCAAATAGGTAAGCCACTGCCACGGACATCTAGCACCAGCTTTCTCACGTTTGTATACACATGCACGCACGGCCGAGCGTGTATGTGTATAGGGGAGTCGGAAGGAATAGCTGTCAGCCAAACGTCTGTTAGTTCGGCCGACAGCTATCTCAAGTGTATGGCCTGCTTTAGGGTGACACAACCAGTGCAATAGAGAACCATAGGAACCAGGCAGGTGGCAGATATTACACTACTTTACTTCAGAAACTCCCACCCTCCACACTCAGTGGGAAGTCCCAGCAGTTCTTTGCCACACTCCTGTAGTGGTCTCAGCCTCCAGAGCTCTCGCCAGATGCTGCTCTCTTTATAGACTTTTCGTTCATGGGTTTCTCTGTAAGCCCTCTATAGACTCCTCTCAGGAGTCTCTCCCCTGTCTACTCCTCACAGCCCCTCCTTTCTTTTAGCACATAGCTCCGCCTCCTCCTTCCCCTGCACACGACCATGCCCACCCGCATCTTCAGCCCATGCTTCTATACAAAGTATAGGAGCACGGCCCGTAAAAAGCAAAAGATAGGACACTTCTACAGCCCAGACAGCTTCCCATAAACAAACCGGAAGGTGTCCGTGGACAATAGAAGTGAATGGGTCCATAATTGCGGTCCGCAATTAGGGACGATTTTTATGGTCGGGTGCACGGGGTCTTTCTCAGTCTCCTATGCTTTCTGTGTACAATCTGTGAAATTATTCATTTAGTAATAATATTCTTTCTACACATAGAACATTGATAAAACTACAGTTACAGCATAATACAGGTTACACAGACTACAATTATATATTTTGAAGAAAAAATCCTCAGAACATCCGCAAAATAGGATATAAAAAAAGAGCTTTATTAGATCATCTTAAAAAAAATAATCCATAGAGGGCACAGGTAAGGAGTGTCACAGCTTACGCGTTTCGAACAGAAGTGTTCTTACTCATAGCATACGTAACAGATTCGATACGTGTTTTAAAAATCAGTTAGCCAATCCTGACACAAGTGGAGAAGGTGTCAAAACACACATTTTTCACCCGAAATTCCCTGAGGCCACCGGGGCAGATACCAGATAACGCGGCCCGATACTAAACGATCCACAGCCCGGTATTGGTCCACGGCCCGGTGGTTGGGGGTCACTGCACTACCATACAGGATGCCTTGTGCCTGAGCCCATACTTGCATTTTTCTTTATACAATTATGCCAGATTACTTGTGAATTTGTATTAAAATAATTGGTGCTCAGAATAAGCTCAATATTCATCATCAAGCCCCCGCCACCTTTCCAGACAGTAAATTTCTGTGTCGACTAAAGGAGAAACATGTCTTGGAAGTCACACGCTGTGCAACTTAGGGCTGCTTCACATCACGTTATTTTACTTCCGTCAGAGGTATACATCGGGAGGAGCCGTATGGTAGGTAGCACCATATCGCACTGTACAGGCATACAGTGGGATACGTCACCCTAATTTACCGGGAACAGCGCTACTCAAAGTGTCGTGCCTGGGGTAGCTCCTGATCTCACTGGCCATATACAGATCATCAAAAAGTTAATTTATTTCAGTAATTCAATTCAAAAAGTGAAACTCATATTATATAGATTCATTACACACAAGAGTGATCTATTTCCAGCATTTTTTTCTTTTAATGTTGAAGATTATGGCTAACAGTTAGGCCTCATGCACACGGCCGTGGCCATTATTTGCTACGAGCCTGGACAGCAGAACACGGCCGTAATAAAACATGCCCGTTCTTTCTGCGGTCCAGGCTCCTGGGCCATGCACGGACCGTGGAAACCACAGACGTGTGCATGGCCCTACAGGAATGAATGGGGCAGCGATTCTCCCGTGGATTTTCGGGGGAAATGCGGCCGCAAAAGCACATTTGTGTGCATGGGGCCTTAATGAAAACCCAAAATTTAGCGTCTCAGAAAATTAGATTAAATAAGCCCAATTTCAAAAATACTTTTTAATACTGAAATGTTGGCCTACTGAAAAAGTATGTCCAGTATATGCCCTCAATACTTGGTCGGGGCTCCTTTTGCATGAGCTACTGCAGCAATGTGGCGTGGCATGGAGGCGATCAGCCTGTGGCACTGCTGAGGTGTTATCAATGCGGCGTGGCATGGAGGCGATCAGCCTGTGGCACTGTGAGGTGTTATCAATGCGGCGTGGCATGGGGGCGATCAGCCTGTGGCACTGCTGAGGTGTTATGGAAGCCCAGGTTGCTTTGATAGCGGCCTTCAGCTCGTCTGCATTGTTGGGTCTGATGTCTCATCTTCCTCTTGACAATACCCCATAGATTCTCTATGGGGTTTAGGTCAGGTGAGTTTGCTGGCCAATGAAGCATAGTGCTACTGTGGTTATTACACCAGGTATTGGTAGTTTTGGCAGTGTGGGCAGGTGCCAAGTCCTGCTGGAAAATGAAATCAGCATCTCCATAAAGCTTGTCAGCAGAGGGAATCATGAAGTGCTCAAAAATGTCCTGCTAGACGCTGCGCTGACTCTGGACTTGCTATAACACAGTGGACCAACACCAGCAGATGACATGGCTCCCCAAACCATCACCGACTGTGGAAACTTCACACTGGACCGCAAGCAACTTGGATTGATGCCTCTTCACTCCTCCTCCAGACTCTGGGACCTTGATATACCAATGAAATGCAAAATTTACTTTCATCTGAGAACAGGACTTTGGACCACTGAGCCACAGACCAGTCCTTTTTCTCGTTAGCCCAGATAAGACGCTTCTGACGTTGTCTCTGGGTCATGAGTGGCTTGACACAAGGAATGCCACAGTTGTAGCCCATGTCCTGGATATGTCTGTGTTTGGTGGCTCTTGAAGCACTGACTCCAGTCGCAGTCCACACCTTGTGAATCTCCCCCAGATTCTTGAATGGTCTTTTCTTGACAATCCTTTCAAGGCTGCGGTTATCCCTGTTGCTTGTGCACCTTTTTCTACCACACTTTTTCCTTCCTCTCAACTTTCCATTAATATACTTGGATACAGCACTTTGAACAGCCAGCTTCTTTAGCAATGTCCTTTTGTGGCTTACCCTCCTTGTGGAGGGTGTCAATGATTGTCTTCTGGACAACTGTCATGTCAGCAGTCTTCCCCATGATTGTGTAGCTACTGAACCAGACTGTTGGACCATTTAAAGGCTTAGGAAACCTTTGCAGGTGTTGTGTGTTGATTAGAGTGTGACACCATGAGTCTACAATCTTCAACTTTTACCCAATATTCTAATTTCCTGAGAGACTTAGGCTATGTTCACACTGAGTTTTTTGCAGGTGGAATTTCTGCCTCAAACTTCCATTTGGAAGATTGAGGCAGATTTTCCTCTGCCTGCACGCCGATTTTCGCCCGCGGCCATTGAGCGCCGCGGGCATAAAACGCCACTTAATACGCTTTCTCTGCCTCCTATTGATGTCAATGGGAGGTCAGAGGCGTAAATGCCCGAAGATAGGGCATGTCCTTTCTCCCGCGAGACGGTTTTACCGCTTGCGGGAAAAATACGCTGCCGCCTCCCATTGAAATCAATAGGAGGAATTTTCAGGCCGTTTTTGACAAGTTCTGCGGCGCGGTTTCCACGTCAAAAAAACTCAGTGTGAACATACCCTAAATTTTGGGTTTTTATTAAAAGTTAGCCATAATCATCAATAAAAAAAGAAAATGCTGAAAATAGATCACTGTGTGTAATGAGTCTATATAATATATGTGTTTCACTTTTTTAATTAAATTACTGAATTAGAATATCATCAAAAAGTAAATTTAACTCATTTAGAAGGACCTGTATGCAAAGCAGCGGAATCCCCAGCGAGAGCATAATCTCCTCTTAAACGCTCCTAACGCCGCTGTCTATATATGGACAGTGATGTCAAAAGATACAATGCCAGAGTTCCCGATCCTGAAGAAGCCCTCGACATCACTGTCCGTATATAAAACAGTGGCATTAGAAGCTTCAAGATCCTGGAATCCCCGGGCAGAGCGTTGGAAATGCTCTTGCAGGGGATTCCGCTCCTTTGCATATATGGACAGTGACATCAGGCGCCCTACCGATGCTCTCGCCAGGGCTTCCATAGTTGGCGATTATATATAGACAGTGACATCAGGCGCCCTACCTATGCTCTCGCCAGGGCTTCCATAGTTGGCGATTATATATAGACAGTGACATCAGGCGCCCTACCGATGCTCTCGCCAGGGCTTCCATAGTTGGCTATTATATATGGACAGTGAGGTCAGGGACTTCCCCAGTGCCGTAAATCCCCATACAGTGGCATCCGTCACATATAGGCTCCCGTATTAAAAAAAACAAACCATATACCGCGCATACGTTTTTTTGCGGGATCCATCAGGATGGTATAGCGTAGTCTACAACATTATTCCATCCTCGAAAGAAAAGATATACCGACATATACAAGACTGACGCAGACCAAAAAGACACTCTTTTGGTCTCCGTCGGGGTAACAGAGCCTTATGAACGCGAAGAACCCATGGAAGCGCTCCCAAGCAGTATCTATATAGGTTTTAATAATATGAATTAAAAATAAATAATTAGAAAACCCCTCTATTCAGCGATATACAACGTTCAGGCATTTGAAGAATGAGAAAACTTTCCTCCATTCATATTGTAAGAAACACCAAACCTGCCGCAGTGCACAGAATACCAAGACTACTTCACCCACACAGCATGTAGAATACCCCTCACAGAATACCAGTCCGTTATATAATGTAGACACATGGGCCCATGCTGCCACATCTCCTAGAATATTCATCTGATAGAACTGGTTTCCACCCCTATAGAGGAAACCATGACGGGGACATGAGCGTCAAGAACACACGTCGTTTAGGATCACCGTCAATATCTATTCGACTGCAGTCGCCCCAGATCTCTCTACACACGACAGAAGCTTTTAGGCGAGTCCCTGGCTCCGTTTGCTGACACCAGGCCACATCCAGCAGCTGACTGGCGGGGGAGGAGACTGCATGTAGCCGGCTTGAGGAGTCAATTAACCCCCTGCAGCAAGCAGCCGGCCCAGAGCGGCTTTACATAACTACACACACCGCCCAGAAAAAGAAGAGCCAGCAGCAGAATAGAACGAGTACATTATAAAGAGCGAGGAGGCAACGAGAGGCACCGGTGCTCCGACATTTGGGTCGCTCTCCGCCTCACACCTCAAAGTGGCTATAAACACCTAGAGTGCAACTCCTAATACACCCATGAAAGACCAAGTCAGAGCCCGAGGCTGAGGTAACAGCACACACCCCAGTGTCTGGCATTACATCACTGCATACACGGAGCATGTTACCACCTGGGGCCACCGTCCAGTCATTCATTTATAATCTCAGACAATGACACAAAGTAGAAAGTTCTAATGTCAATTACTTCATGTCCATGCAAACAATTTTGACATTGTAACAAAGTATCATATGTGTATGGTACAATCCATTGTGCCATGTTGTGGCACATAGACTGGCATCCAGACGCATAAATATGGGCGACTCCATAAGTTGTCAGACAAAAGTTGTCAGCAACCTTTGCCTGGTCCAACACTGTTGCACAACATAGAAGTCAGTGTAAATTACGCACAACATTGGCCGACATAACTACAGACCCCAGAGACATCAGGCCACCCTCACACATCACGACAACCAACCTGTTTGTATGGTCGCACTGAGTCGCACGCGTTATGCAGCTCAATATTGGTAAATGGGGCAACGAGTTAAGTTATAACTTGCCAGGGCTCATTCTGTAAAACAATGAAAATAATGGGCAAATTCCATTGATATCAACAGGGGAAAATAACGAAAAAGGTGCCAGTAAACCACGTGACTACAGTCTTTCATTGCGCCTTCACCAGTCACATTGCACAGGAAGCCATAAACATACATCATGTTCTCGTAAACCATGGCATGGCCAAGTCTTTGGCATAATACAGAAGCAATGCCCACTTTGGCCATCACATTTACATATTCAGCCTTCATGCCCACCTAGATTGACATGAACCCCAGGCCACATCACTACAATAGTAAGTGGCATTATAAGTGCCCCCTCTCCTCCCCAGAACCAGACCTGTTTTCTTCTGGTGTGTTTCCTGGTGCTGTAGGGCGTGTTTATGGTCATGTTTTATCGGCTTTGGCTGGTATTTAGCGCTGCCCTCTGCTCCATGCTGCAGGCCGGCGGGGTAGTAGTGGTAACTGGAGCCGTGTGTAGACGATGAGTGCAGAGGGTGATGATGATAATGGTGGTGGTGCTGCTGCTGCGGGCCAGGCTGCTCCTCCATTGAAAGTGTCTGGGCTCCCCCTGTGCTGGCTGCAGAGCACAGAGCCCCTCTCTGGACGGGAGCGCAGACGTGCCTCTTCCACTGAGGCCGAGCCGGTTGGCTTAGGGACTTTCTAGAAACGATTGACGGTCTCTCTCCAGCAATCAGACATCTCCAAGTGCCCGTCTTCTCCTCCCACCAGCCTCAGTGCAGCCTCCCCATGTCTCCCCCTCCCTGCACAACTTCTGCAACCTCACAGGGCTGGGCTTCAACGTCAGCACTATGGCTCCACTACTAGTGTGCAGCAGCACTTTCTACACACAGCAGCCACATTGTAGAGGAAGGAAAGGGAACTACTCCAGACCATGAGAGTCACAGCTGAATGAACACCAAGTCTGCTCACAACAATGTAAGAACACAATACTATCCTATATACAGCCTGATACTACAATGTAAGAACACAATACTAACCTATATACAGCCGTGATACTACAATGTAAGGACACAATACTGTCCTATATACAGCCTGATACTACAATGTAAGGACACAATACTATCCTATATACAGCCTGATACTACAATGTAAGAACACAATACTAACCTATATACAGCCTGATACTACAATGTAAGAACACAATACTAACCTATATACAGCCGTGATACTACAATGTAAGAACACAATACTATCATATACACAGCGTGATACTACAATGTAAGGACACAATACTGTCCTATATACAGCCTGATACTACAATGTAAGGACACAATACTGTCCTATATACAGCCTGATACTACAATGTAAGAACACAATACTATCATATACACAGCGTGATACTACAATGTAAGAACACAATACTAACCTATATACAGCCGTGATACTACAATGTAAGAACACAATACTATCATATACACAGCGTGATACTACAATGTAAGAACACAATACTAACCTATATACAGCCGTGATACTACAATGTAAGAACACAATACTATCATATACACAGCGTGATACTACAATGTAAGGACACAATACTAACCTATATACAGCCGTGATACTACAATGTAAGAACAAAATACTATCCTATATACAGCCTGATACTACAATGTAAGAACACAATACTAACCTATATACAGCCTGATACTACAATGTAAGAACACAATACTAACCTATATACAGCCGTGATACTACAATGTAAGGACACAATACTGTCCTATATACAGCCTGATACTACAATGTAAGAACACAATACTAACCTATATACAGCCTGGTACTACAATGTAAGGACACAATACTATCCTATATACAGCCTGATACTACAATGTAAGAACACAATACTAACCTATATACAGCCTGATACTACAATGTAAGAACACAATACTATCCTATATACAGCCTGATACTATAATGTAAGAACACAATACTATCCTATATACAGCCTGATACTATAATGTAAGAACACAATACTATCCTATATACAGCCTGATACTACAATGTAAGAACACAATACTATCCTATATACAGCCTGATACTACAATGTAAGAACACAATACTATCCTATATACAGCCTGATACTACAATGTATGAACACAATACTATCCTATATACAGCCTGATACTATAATGTAAGAACACAATACTATCCTATATACAGCCTGATACTACAATGTAAGAACACAATACTATCCTATATACAGCCTGATACTACAATGTAAGAACACAATACTATACTATATACAGCCTGATACTACAATGTAAGAACACAATACTAACCTATATACAGCCTGATACTACAATGTAAGAACACAATACTATCCTATATACAGCCTGATACTACAATGTAAGAACACAATACTATACTATATACAGCCTGATACTACAATGTAAGAACACAATACTAACCTATATACAGCCTGATACTACAATGTAAGAACACAATACCATCATATACACAGCCTGGTACTATAATGTAAGAACACAATACCATCATATACACAGCCTGGTACTATAATGTAAGAACACAATACTGTCATATAAACAGCCGTGATACTACAATGTAAGGACACAATACTATCATATACACAGCCTGATACTACAATGTAAGAACACAATACCATCATATACACAGCCTGATACTACAATGTAAGAACACAATACCATCATATACACAGCCTGGTACTATAATGTAAGAACACAATACCATCATATACACAGCCTGATACTACAATGTAAGAACACAATACTATCCTATATACAGCCTGATACTACAATGTAAGAACACAATACTATCCTATATACAGCCTGATACTACAATGTAAGAACACAATTCTATCATATACACAGCCTGGTACTATAATGTAAGAACACAATACTGCCATATACACAGCCGTGATACTACAATGTAAGGACACAATACTATCATCTACACAGCCGTGATACTACAATGTAAGGACACAATACTATCATATACACAGCCTGATACTACAATGTAAGAACACAATACCATCATATACACAGCCTGATACTACAATGTAAGAACACAATACTATCATATACACAGCCTGGTACTACAATGTAAGAACACAATACTGTCATATACACAGCCGTGACACTACAATGTAAGAACACAATACTATCATATACACAGCCGTGACACTACAATGTAAGAACACAATACTATCATATACACAGCCGTGATAGTACAATGTAAGAACACAATACTATCATATACACAGCCTGATACTACAATGTAAGAACACAATACTATCCTATACACAGCCGTGATAGTACAATGTAAGAACACAATACTATCATATACACAGCCTGACACGACAATGTAAGGACACAATACTATCATATACACAGCCGTGATAGTACAATGTAAGAACACAATACTATCATATACACAGCCTGACACGACAATGTAAGGACACAATACTATCATATACACAGCCTGATACTACAATATAAGGACACAATACTATCATATACACAGCCGTGATAGTACAATGTAAGAACACAATACTATCATATACACAGCCGTGATACTACAATGTAAGGACACAATACTATCATATACACAGCCGTAATACTACAATGTAAGGACACAATACTATCATATACACAGCCTGATACTACAATGTAAGAACACAATACTATCATATACACAGCCTGACACGACAATGTAAGGACACAATACTATCATATACACAGCCGTGATACTACAATGTAAGGACACAATACTATCATATACACAGCCTGGTACTACAATGTAAGAACACAATACTGTCATATACACAGCCTGATACTACAATGTAAGAACACAATACTATACTATATACAGCCGTGATACTACAATGTAAGAACACAATACTATCCTATACACAGCCGTGAAACTACAATGTAAGGACACAATACTATCATATACACAGCCTGACACGACAATGTAAGGACACAATACTATCATATACACAGCCGTGATACTACAATGTAAGGACACAATACTATCATATACACAGCCTGACACGACAATGTAAGAACACAATACTATCATATACACAGCTGTGATACTACAATGTAAGGACACAATACTATCATATACACAGCCATGATACTACAATGTAAGGACACAATACTATCATATACACAGCCTGACACGACAATGTAAGAACACAATACTATCACATACACAGCCGTGATACTACAATGTAAGAACACAATACTATCATATACACAGCCTGACACGACAATGTAAGAACACAATACTATCATATACACAGCCTGACACTACAATGTAAGGGCACAATACTATCATATACACAGCCGTGATACCACAATGTAAGGACACAATGCTATCATATACACAGCCGTGATACTACAATGTAAGAACACAATACTATCATATACACAGCCTGACACGACAATGTAAGAAAACAATATTATCGTATACACAGCCGTGATACTTCAATGTAATGACACAATACTATCCTATATACAGCCTGATACTACAATGTAAGGACACAATACGATCCTATATACAGCCTGATACTACAATGTAAGAACACAATACTATCCTATACACAGCCGTGATACTACAATGTAAGGACACAATACTATCATATACACAGCCTGACACGACAATGTAAGAACACAATACTATCCTATACACAGCCTGATACTACAATGTAAGAACACAATACTGTCATATGCCGCTGACATCTATGCGAGCTTGCTTCCGTGGTGTACAGCAGAATACCTGCTGCTGAACTAAATATCGCTGGCATCCCGGCCAGAGTGACCAAGCTACAGACCCCTGATGATGAGTATTGAAACGCGTAGGGTCGGTTGTGAATAGGAATTTTTTAGCATAGGGAACACTAGCATTGTTTGTTTACCTCAACACTAGGAGCTTCCGGTGCGGTTATCACGGACTCTAGTGTGAATTAGGGTCAAGACTATTGTTATGCCCACTTTTCAAATGCTGATTCCGTATTGATATTCTTGTTTAACACTGAGCTATAGGAGGTTCACAATTGAATTAGAACTCAGTGTTTACTATTTAATACGTTTTTATACACACGGTGGGGCTTTTTCACAGTGGTGATTGTACCCCTGTTTTTAGAGAGTTATAAATAAATGTTATATTTTACTCATATCACTCCAGTGAATCCTTTAAAATTGTTATGTTGTGGGAGCACAATTGAATATATCTTTGAAATACAGTGAATTTTGTCATATGCACAGCCTGATACTACAATGTAAGGACACAATACTGTCCTATATACAGCCTGATACTACAATGTAAGGACACAATACTATCATATACACAGCCGTGATACTTCAATGTAAGGACACAATACTGTCCTATACACAGCCTGACACTGCAATGTAAGAACACAATACTATCATATACACAGCCGTGATACTACAATGTAAGGACACAATACTGTCCTATACACAGCCTGACACGACAATGTAAGAACACAATACTATCATATATACAGCCTGATACTACAATGTACCCACACAAGTCCTCGACCCATATATTAATATTCTTGAATGAACCCTTTAAATAATACGAAATAGATATTGAAAGTGACCCACATTATAAAACGTACTTGTTTGCAAGGCTGGTTTCACACAGCTGTAATTTGGCTGCATTTTAGCCACCATATTATAGCTGCAACACCCAGACCCAGCCCTGCGGTTATACTGAACCCAGCTTAGGCTACGTTCGCACCTGCATCGGGGTCTCCATTGTTCTGCTCCGTCAGAGGAGCAGAACAAGGGAAATCTGGAAGTGACGGTTCCGTTGCAACACGTACAACACCGGCAGCGGCGGTACCCATTGACTGTAATGGGTTCCGTCGGCTTTACATCGGGGTGTCCGTGGTTTTACTGAAAAAAATAAAGCAGCATGCTTCGCTACATTTTCCGGTAATCCCGGCCGGATATGCGACGGAGGCCCCTAACGGAGTCTCTAACGCAGATGTGAGCGAAGCATTAGACCATCATAGGATTCTATAATGATCTATGTTTGGACCAGCAGAATCGAGGGGTCCAGGCATTGAAGCCATAAAATGATCACCAAAATGTGGAACCGACCTACAGTGACTACCACAGCTCTAACCACATGCTCATGTGTGCCACTTAATTAAAGCGGATCTCTCATATTTTTGCAGCCGTGTCTGAGAGCAGCATAAAAACGTGACAAACACGCTGATTTCAGTATTGCAAGTGGCCAGCGCTGCAAGCTTGAGTCCAAGTATATTCATATATTCACGCCCTCCTCTTGCTGCTGACGGACACATTTCTCCCTATTAGGGTAAGTTCACACGTAGCGTAAATACTGTGGATTTTCCGCAATGGATTTTGTTGCGGAAGAACCGGAGCAGAATACAGTAGCAGCAGAGTGGATGAGATTTGAACAGATCTCATCCACACACTGCGTAAATGATAAGCGGAAAAAACGCTCAGAAATTTATATGCGGTACAGTTTTTTATTCCGCAGCATATCAATTGTATTTGCATAGTCCCTGCTTTTTTGTTGCAGATTTTCCCCTTTGTATTCAATGGGGAGGTAAAACCTGCAACAAATAGCAGATGTTGCGATTTTTCACAACTCATTAAAAAAAATCTTATACTTACGCAGAATTCTGTGTTTCTTCATCCAAGCCGGCTTCCTGGGATGACGTTTCATCCCATGTGACTGTTGCAGCCAATCACAGGCTGCAGCGATCACGTGGGATGAAACGCCATCCCAGGGCAGCAGAACGTCAGGACGTCGGAGGGACGTTTTGCCATGGTAAGTATCCAATATATATTTTTTTTAATTGCAGAATTTCCGCAACGGTCATTCTAGCCGAAAAACTGCACCACAATTTGGTGCGGTATTTCAGCCAGAATTCCATGCGGCGACCAGGGCGGATACGCTGTGTACTTTTACGCAGCGTATCCGCCCTTTGTGTACATACCCTTACTGTGCATAGGGAGTAGAGTGTCGATCCGCATTTGGACCCTCCCAAAGTTAATCAAAAGCATAATTTTTCATTTTAAAACCCAATTATTTTTTTATAGGATTCCTTCTTTTTGGTAACCCCCTTTAAAAACTCTTCTCCTTTACCAAACTTGCATTTTTAGAACAAAAGCAGGAGATTGCCATTTTAAACAAAACCACAAAATAACTACATGGCATGAAACAGAATCCAGATAATTTGTAACTTCATTTTAGTTTACATTCACCCCCAATCTTACTGTCTTCGCACACACTTATATATTTAAGATTACAGGGTCAACTTGTAGCAATAAATCTTTACTTTTTTTTAAGCTTTATTATATTGTGGCTCATAAGGTCAAAATACTAAATGTGGCATAAGCTAAATATTCAGGATTTTATAGCGTTTCATTATTTTGTATCATGGTTTGAATGAGTCCTATAGGAACAGCTATACAGAACTCTATTACAGAGCTCCAGTGTAGCCTCTTTCAACTTTAGGGTATGTTCACACGGCAGCCTCCGTTACGCCTGAAATTACGGAGCTGTTTTCAGGAGAAAACAGCTCCGGAATTTCAGACGTATTGGCAAGTGCAGGCGTTTTTCGCTGCGTCCATTACGGACGTAATTGGAGCTGCTTTTCCATGGAGTCGATGGAAAACGGCTCCAATTACGTCCCAAGAAGTGACAGGCATTTCTTTGACCCGGGCGCCTTTTTTACGCGCCGTCTTTTGACAGCGGCGCGTAAAAAATATGACCGTCGGCACAGAACATCGTAAGACCCATTCTAATGAATGGGCAGATGCTTGCAGGCGCATTGGAGCCATATTTTCGGACGTAATTCGAGGTTAAAACGCCCGAATTGCGTCCGTAAATAGGGTGTGTGAACCCAGCGTAAGAGACACTAAGGTATGTTCACATGCAAAAATGGCTGAAAATGACAGAGCTGTTTTCAAGGAAAAACACACTCTGATTTTCATTTGTTTTTGTAGGCATAAACGTTTTTTGAGCCGTTTTTTGGAGCTGTTTTTCCATTGACACAATAAAAAACAGCTCCAAAAACGTCACAAGAAGTGACATGCTCCTTCATTTTACGGGGCATCTTTTTACACGCCATTTTTTAAAACGGCGGCGTAAAAACACGCTCCGTCTGAAATATATGCTTTTCCCATTGAATTCAATGGGCAGATGTTTGTAGGCATTTAGCTAGCGTTTTTCAAGATGTATTTCGAGACGTTTACACCCCAAAATACGCCTGAAAATTCTGTGCGTGAACATACCCTAGTACAAACAGATATAGTAAACTTTGTAATATATCTTATTACAGAATAATGCCACTTTCTTTACTTAAAGAGGCTCTGTCACCAGAATAAAAATGCTCTATCTCCTACATCAGTTTATCGGCGCTGGAATGTAGTTACTAGCAATGTGTTTTTATTTTAAAAGCGATGTTTTTTAACAAAGTTATGGCGTTTAGAACATTTATGCAAATGAGGTCCTTAATGCCCAACTGGGCGTTTTTTAATTTTCAACCAAGTGGGCGTATGACAAAGAGGTGTATGACGCTGGCCAATCCGCATCATACACCTCCCTGTCTTACACCCAAGCTAGATTCACTGAATTTTAAAAAACGTCATTTGTTTCTTCGATTGAAAATGCCCTTTGAGGTCTATGGACTATTCAAAATACAGATGCATCAGTATATTATCCATATGTCATAATTTTTTTTTAATTTTGACAAAATTACCATTAAAGAGGCTCTGTCACCAGATTTTGCAACCCCTATCTGCTATTGCAGCAGATCGGCGCTGCAATGTAGATTACAGTAACGTTTTTATTTTTAAAAAAACGAGCATTTTTGGCCAAGTTATGACCATTTTTGTATTTATGCAAATGAGGCTTGCAAAAGTCCAAGTGGGCGTGTTTAAAGTAAAAGTACAACTGGGCGTGTATTATGTATGTACATCGGGGCGTTTTTACTACTTTTACTAGCTGGGCGTTCTGACGAGAAGTATCAACCACTTCTCTTCAGAACGCCCAGCTTCTGGCAGTGCAGACACACAGCGTGTTCTCGAGAGATCACGCTGTGACGTCACTCACTTCCTGCCCCAGGTCCTGCATCGTGTCGGCCACATCGGCACCAGAGGCTACAGTTGATTCTGCAGCAGCATCAGCGTTTGCAGGTAAGTAGCTACATTGACTTACCTGCAAACGCCGATGCTACTGCAGAATCAACTGTAGCCTCTGGTGCCGATGTGTCCTCGCTTGTCCGACACGATGCAGGACCTGTGAGTGACGTCACAGCGTGATCTCTCGAGAACACGCTGTGTCTGCACTGCCAGAAGCTGGGCGTTGTGAAGAGAAGTGGATGATACTTCTCGTCAGAACGCCCAGCTAGTAAAATTAGTAAAAACGCCCCGATGTACACACATAATACACGCCCAGTTGGACTTTTACTTTAAACACGCCCACTTGGACTTTTGCAAGCCTCATTTGCATAAATACAAAAATGGTCATAACTTGGCCAAAAATGCTCGTTTTTTTAAAATAAAAACGTTACTGGAATCTACATTGCAGCGCTGATCTGCTGCAATAGCAGATAGGGGTTGCTAAATCTGGTGACAGAGCCTCTTTAAGTTATATTATTTACAGAGGAATAATATTAATATATTCTATGTTTGAATTGTACAAAGTTCGTTGCAGGATACTATTGCATTTTTATTACTGTTTAGCTGTTTACTTAGGTCAGACAAAGCTCTGCAAATCTGTTTCCCAGCCCTCTTATGACTTGGCATGTTCCCACTGATGGCAACGTCAGCATTATCACTTCCAAGACTGCACTTTCTACATGGTGGGGGCCATGTAGAAGGTAACGGAGTCTTCAGTGGAGCAGATTCCACACACTTCCTAGGAAGTCACATGTCTCTGAGCTGGCTACATTGTCAGCAAATATACTCTGGAAACTGAAAGCAAGAAAGCTGGTGAGAGATATTCATTTAAATCCAGGATATGTTGTGGTATCATCTGTACATGAGGTTTTATGATGATCATTTTATATAAAAAGAAAGACAATTGATTTATATAAAAACAATAAAATTACGGCTGATTTTTTATTATATGTAAAATATATATAAGAACATGGACTATTTGGCACGTTCAGGACGCAGCCCCATTTTTCAAATCTGACGTGTGTCACTTTATGTGGTAATAACTTTGGAAAGCGATTCTGAGATTGTTTTCTCGTGACACATTATACTATAAGTTAGTGGTAAAATTTTGTCGATACATTCACTATTTTATTGTGAAAAACACCAACATTTTGCGGAAAACTGAAAAAATCTGCATTTTCCCAAATTTAAATGTATCTGCTTGAAAGACAGACCACACAAAATAAATGCTAATTAACATTTCCAATATGTCTACTTTAGATTGGCATCGTTTTTTGACCATTCTTTTATTTTTCTAGGACGTTACAAGCCTTAGAACTTCCTCACATTTTCAAGAAAATTTCAAAAGGCTATTTTTACAGGGACGAGTTCAGTTGTGAAGTGGTTTTGAGGGACCCATACAATGCAAGCCCCCATAAATCGCCCCATTTTAAAAAATGAACCCCTCAAAGTATTAAAAATAGCATTTCGAAAGTTTATTAACCCTTTAGGCGTTTCACAAGAATTACAGCAAAGTATGGATGAAATGTACATTTTTAATCCTTTTTTTTTTTCTGTAACAGAAAGTTTTACCAGAGAAATGCAACTCAATATTTATTGCCCAGAATCTGCAGTTTTTAGAAATACCCCACATGTGGCCCTAGTGTACTAATTCACTGAAACACAGACCTCCGAAGCAAAGGAGCACCTAGAGGATTTTGAGGCCTTCTTTTTATTCGAATATATTTTAGGCACCATGCCCGGTTTGAAAAGGTCTTGTGATGCCAAAACAGTGGAAACACCCCCAACAAAACACCATTTGGCAAACTACAGCCCTCAAGGAATTTATCAGGGGGTATAGTGAGCATTTTGACCCCACAGGTTTTTTTGCTGAATTTAGTAGAATGAAGCGGTAAAAATGAAAATCTAAATTTTTTCCAATAAAACCTAGACATTTTCTATTTTTACAAGGCATAATGGAAAAAAAACTCCCCAAACATTTGAAAAGCAATTTCTCCAGAGTACGGAAATACCCCACATGTGGTCAAAAACTGCTGTTTGGACATATGGCAGGGCTCAGTAAGGCAGGAGCGCTATTTGACATGCAGATTTTGCTTTATTGGTCTTTGGGCTCCATGTCGCATTTGCAAAGGTACAAGAGTACAGTGGAAGCCTCCATCAAATGGAAACTACACCCCTCAAGGCATTAAACATTTGCCTGGACATATGACAGAGCTCAGAAGTAAAGAGCAACATGCGCATTTGAGGTCTATTTTGGTGATTTTCACAGCATTGGCCCACAATTGCAGGGCCCTGAGGTAAATAGTAAAACAAACCCCCAAGAAGTGACCATTATTTTGGAAACTACACCCCTTAAGGCATTTTAACGGGTGTAGTGAGCATTTTTCCCCCACAGGTGTTTTTCCATTAGTAATTAATGTGCAGCGGATGGTGCAAAGTGAAAATTGCAATTTTAGTGCACAATATGTTGTGCCCAGTTTATGCCACGGAAGACAAATACCTCGTAAACTGCTAAGCTGGTTCTCCCGGGTATGGCGATGCCATATATATCTGGACGTAAACTGCTGTTTGTGCACGCTGTAGGGTTCAGAAGATAAAGAGCGCCATTTGGCTTTTGGAGCACAGATTTAGCTTTGTGGTAGAGTAGTTCTGTTGGGGGTTTTGCTGGTATTTCAGTTTATAATGTGGGGGCATATGTAAGCTTGGCAAAGTACATCGGGGCATAATAAGAGGGTATAATAATGCAGTAAATAAATAATATTTCAGAGATGTGTGGCCAGTGTCGCACTGATAAATGGTGAACTATCTTGTTCGCTTTTGGACACTCTGCACATTTTGTGTCGCCATATTCTGAGAGCCAGTCAAAAAAGCTGTGTAAGGGCTTGTTTATTGCGGGACGGGTTGTAGTTTTTATTGGTACTATTTTGGGGTACATGGGACTTTATGATCACTTTTTATTCTATGTGAGGGGTGGTGAGAAAAAAAATTGCGATTATGGCATTATTTTTTATTTATTTTTTTGCGGTGTTCACCGAGTGGGAAAAATAACATTCTAGTTTTATAGTTTGAGTCGTTACGTACACGGCGATACCAAATATGTTTACTTTTTTGAACGTTTCAAGGTAGTGGTTGTTTTTATTAACTTGAAACTTTTCTTTTTACTCTTATATTCAAGGTTTTTCAACTTTGTTTTTTTGTCCCACTAGGGGACTTGAGGGCCTGCACCTGTGATCTTTACTCTAATGCATTGCACTACCCACGTAGTGCAATGCATTAGAGCTGTCAGTCATTCACTTACAGCCAGTCTATTAGGTCTTTCTGTAGCCGGGGCCTAATAGGCTATCGTTCGTGGCAGACCAGGAGGCCATTATAAGGCCCCTGGTTGCCATAGCAACGATCGGCATCGTCACAATCACATCGTTTTTTTGATGCCGATCGCTACAAATCACTAAGATGCCGTGATCGCTTTTGATCACGGCATCTAATGGGTTAATGGCAGTGATCGGAGCTAGCTCTGTTCTCTGCCGTTACAGCAAGGTGTCAGCTGTAACATACAGCTGACACCAGCGGCTGATGTCGCAGGCTCAGCTTCTGAGCCTGCACCATCTTGTTACTGCGGCCAGACACCTTTTAGGCCCCGCCTCTGGGCGGGATGTAGCAGGCTTCTGTACTTGGCAGACAGGAGGCCGTTGTTAGGCCTCCGGTCTGCCGATGCAGTCATCGGTACCCCGCAATTTTATTGCAGGGTTCCGATCTTCTTGTAAACACCATAGATGCAGCGCTCACTAGCTCTGGTCCTGGCCTTGAAGCAGTGATAGCGTTAAGCTGTTAAGCTATCACGGCTTTAAATCTGTGTCTGCAGACACAGTACCCTGTTAATGCTCTGACGTAATAGTCCGTTAGTTTGCGTTAACAGGACAATGCCTTGACGGACTATTACATCACATAGCGTTAAGGGGTTAAGGAGATTTAAAGGGTAACTAAACTTTTTAAAAACTTCTGACGTCATAGTGACTTGTCAGAACTTTTGAAAGGTGGGGGTCTGTGCATGGAGACCCCACTAATTGCTAAAACAAAGTGGCAGAAATGCTCGGGTGAGAGCTCTGTCACTTAGTTTCCCATAATTTTTCCTCGGAAAACTGAGCGAGCGGTGTACGTGTTCAATAGAAAGTCTATGGAATCTGTACACCGCTGCCTCCGCTTTCCAAGAAAGCTGATCAGAAACAAAGCATCACAGCGATCACCCGAGAGCTTCTGCTGCTTTGTTTTAGCAATTGGTGGGGGTCTCAGAGTTCGGGCCTCCACCAATCAAAACTTCTGACATGTCACTATGACACGTCAAAAGTTTTTTAAAAGTTTAGTTACCTTTAAAGGGGTGGTCCCATCTAACCAAACCCTGCCCATATGCATGGATTGGCAATAGCACTGAAAATCATCATTGACACTAGGGTATTACAGTATTACTGGCAGCAGATACACTGGGCCTCAAAGAAAAATCTATGACAGGGTCTCCACCTACCAAGTGCTATTTATAATACTGGTGTCTTCTTATGGGGCAGAGGGCCCTCAGGCACTAGGATCTAGGTGTAACTTCTACCTTTGCACAGCCTATAGCTACGCCTCTGGGCACTTGATAGCTTTACTTGAAGTCAGTGTCAAAATCATATCACTGGTATTTGTGTAGCTCAACACTATGTCCTCCTTCAGACACATCTTTTCTTCTGGGTTCTAAAACACGTGTAAAAAAAACACCTTGCATTTCAAACGTTTTTTATGGTGTTTTGTACACGCGTTTTTGAAGTTCTATGAAGATCCTATGGAAAAAACGCCATGCTGCATTATGTCGTTTTTTGATCAAAGCACCACTGCCTCTAAAAACACTGCAAAAGCAACAAAAAACAAAATGTTGTAGCGTTTTTTACCAAAAACGCAGTGAAAAACACCACCGAAAACGCATGAAAATGTGAAACGCTGTGTGTGAAACCGGCCTTATCCGTAGATTAGGCTTCCATACAAAAACTGTACGTCGTGAGCCACCCTATACTTTATATACTACAGCAAGGAATTCTTCAACGCTGTTTTACTCCGGAGTTCAATTTATATATATATATATATATATATATATATATATATATCCTAGACATTATGTTTATACATTGTATAAGTTGTGTCTGACGTATGTAAAGCTGGTATTGGGAAATTAGGCTGAAGTTACTGAAGAAGCTAATTCAGGCCTGAGCGGTCACAAATACTTAGCATAATAAAGCAGTTTAGGATGCCAGTCTAGAACGCACTGCTGTAATGTAGACAAACAGAACTTCATGGTGCAGATGTAGGTGAAGCTGGCAGTGCTGCTGTCCATACAAATAATGCATGTGAAGATTTGTCTCCTGTTTCTATAGCAGCAGAAGCATTTTCAAAGACCTGACACAAAGCGTTTGCAAATATGGTCTATCTTTTCAGAATTTTTCCAGAACACTAAATACTAAAGAAGTTTTGATTTTATGAGAGTATAATAATGAACTGGTGAAGTGTCATCTACTCGTTTCACTGACCTACTGAGTCAATACAGGATATGGCAATTATGTAAATGGAATAATATTACTATTCAGACAACAACGCCAGCTTTAGTTCTATGGCGCAGGCACCCCCTCCGATAGTTTTCTCCAAACTGTGTCTCTCCAGCTTCTGCGAAACTACAACTTACGGCATGCAAGAGTCAGGGCATACTGAGAGTTGTAGTTCTACAACAGTGGGAGAGCTGCAGGTTGGAGACCACTTCCCTGGGGTATCCTGTAACTAGCAATATACATATAGAACTTGACAATAGCAATTACTTCCTTAAAGGAACAGTGTCACCCCCAAAAAATTTTTGATATCAGTTTGATGTTAGTGTTTTATTAAAAACTTTTGTATTTATTTGTGTGTTTGTGTGTTACTTTTTTTTATTTTTTTACTTTTTCTTCCCTACGGGGGCTGCCATTTTTTTTCCATTTCTGTATGTGTCGATTAACGACACATACAGACATGGAATACGGCAGCTACAGTCCCATAGTGAATGCGAACGGGGCCCGTTCCATCCACTATGGTGTACGCCGTCTGTGTGGGAACGGCGCATGTGCCGCTCCCACACAGTCCAAGTTGAACTGAGCGCCGTCCGGCGCCATTTTCCTGTAGACCGGAAGTCGCGGCCGGACAGTAAGATTACTACTTCCAGTCGCGGCTTCCGGACTTGTGCACTTGGAGCAGCGGCAGCAGACGGAGCGGACGGACCGGAGGGAGCAGCGGCGGCAGGAGCAGGTAAGTGATTTCTATGTATGTTCGTGTTTCAGTGTGTTTACTAGTGTATGTAAACCTTCTACACTGTGTGTTAGCTCAAAAAATGGCAACACACAGTGTAGGAGGTTAGACCGTTCAATCCCCTCGTTTCTCCCGGCACTAGCCAGGATAAAGGAGGGGGGGATTCTGAGAGCTCACTAGAGCGAGGGATTTTTTTCCAATTTTGCAGCATAAAGCAATGTGGTTGCTTTACCACATGCAATGCTGCAATTTTGGGAATTGCTCCATCTAGTGACCAGTGCTGGGAAATGTTATAAATTAGAATCTAATTTATAATATTTCCTGACTCGTGAAAAAAATAAAAAAAATTAGAACAATGTTTAATCACCTACACACTAATTGTTTAACTAAAAAAAAAAAAAATTTTTTTGCTAGCAACACATTCCCTTTAAAAGTGAAGTTCCACCTTTAGTGTCACTTCAACTAATATATTAGTAATTAGCTTTATGCGCAATTCCTTAATATAATTCACATGAATTGCTACCCTCAAAGTTTGGATGATACAGGTACACCATTTAATGAATTCAGAGAGTCTACCAAAGAATGCCTCATGGAGGCTTATCGACCGTAGCAATATTGAGTAGGACATGCTTGCCCCATACTAGTCCATAGAGTGGGGCTGTTGAGCAAGTGTGGGACAAAAGGTGACTATGGTGGTGCATATGGGGGCTGTATGGGGCAACTGTTGAGTATATACAGTAGGTATACTCAACATTCTCAATGGGGTAGACTTAATAGTTGCCCCATACTTGCCCACATAGGCTACCAACAAACCTGGGCTTGGGGGAGGTCAGGGAGTGGCTTAATCATAGGAAATCTGCTGCAGGTCAAGGCGTGCCACAAAGTGTGTTTCTCTTTAGTTTATGTTCACACGGAGTGTTTTCAGCCGTTTTTCATGCCATAAATGTCCCGAAAAACTGCTGAAAAATCGGAAGCAGAACGCCTCCAAACATCTGCCCTTTGATTTCAATCGGAAAAACAGCCTTCTGTTCCAACGGGGCATTTTTTACGCGGCCATTTTTCAAAACAGCCGCGAATAAGAAGTGCATGTCCGTTCTTTAGCCGTTTTTGGAGCAGTTTTTCATAGACTCAAAAATGGCCCTTAAAAACACTGCGAAAAGCGCCACTTTGATTAAAAAACGTCTGAAAAGCAGGAGCTGTTTTCCCTCGAAAACAGCTCCGTATTTTGAGACGTTTTTTATTTTGTGTGTGCACATACCCTTACTTTCTTTAACCTGTTAGTGACCGACCCATAGTGTTTCTACGTCGGTCACTAACGGGCCTTATTCCGATGCAATAGACTTTTTACGTCGCTGCATCGGAATAAGTAAAGCGAGCAGGGAGCTGTCAAATCTCCCTGCTCTCAGCTGCCAGATGATGCTGAGAGCTGGGGGCGTCCCTGCTGGAACGTGTGAGATCGATATAAGTATCGATCTCACCCGTTTAACCCCTCAGATGTGGCGCTCATTAGCGTGCACCGCATCTGAGTGCTTTTGGAGAGAGAGCGGGAGCTCCCTCTAATCCCACCGACACCCGGCGATAAGATCGCCGAGTGTCTGTGTCTCCGCTGGCAGCCGGGGGCCTATTAAAGGCCCCCAGGCAGGGGCGTAACTAGGAAAGACTGGGCCCAATTGCAAACTTTTGACTGGGGCCCCCCCCTGTAGATAACACCACACAGCCCCCCAGTAGATAACTCCATACAGCCCCCCTTGTAGATAACGCCATACATCCCCTGTAGATAATGCCATACAGCCCCCCCCTGTAGATAACGGCATACATCCCCCTGTAGATAACGGCATACATCCCCCTGTAGATAACGCCATACATCCCCCTGTAGATAACGCCATACATCCCCCTGTAGATAACGCCATACATCCCCCTGTAGATAACGCCATACAGCCCCCTCGGTAGATAGCGCCATACATCCCCCGGTAGATAACGCCATACAGTCCCCCTGTAGATAACGCCATACAGCCCCCTTTGTAGATATCTACAGAGGGGGCTGTATGGCGTTATCTATAGAGGGGGCTGTATGCCGTTATCTACAGAGGGGGCTGTATGGCATTCCCTACAGGGGGGCTGTATTACATTATCTACAGGGGGGCTGTATGGCGTTATCTACAGGGGGTGGCTGTACAGCCATACAGCCCCCCCTGTAGGGAACGCCATACAGCCCCCCCTGTAGGGAACGCCATACAGCCCCCCCCTGTAGTGAACGCCATACAGCCCCCCCCTGTAGGGAACTCCATACAGCCCTCCCCTGTAGGGAACGCCATACAGCGTCCCCCCTCCCAAAAAGATGCGACCTACAGTGTGTCCTACAAAAGACATGTACCCCCTATCCACAGGATAGGGGATACATGTGTGATCGCTGGCAGCGATAGGGAGAACGGGGGACTGAAAGTCCCCTGAAGTTCTCCATGACTAACCTCTGACTTCCGGCGTCTGCGCAGCTCAATAAAAATGAAAGGAGGGCTGGTCATGCATGCGCACAAGCGCGATCCGCGCTCCATTCATTTCTACGGAGCTGCCGACACAGACCCCGGAAGTCCGAGGTTTGTGATGGAGAACTTCAGGGCACTTTCAGTCCCCCGTTCTCCCTATCAATGCCAGCGATCACACATGTATCCCCTATCCTGTGGATAGGGGATACATGTCTTTTGTTTAATGGCAGAGCGTGCAGATACCTCTCTGCTCTGCCGTAGTCGTGTTCAGTGGCGTCGCGCTGTAGCAGCCATAGCAGCTGCTAGCGGAGCCTCCGGCCATGGTGGGGGCCCTTGCCGGTGGGCGACACGGGCCCCCTCATGCCGAGGGGCACATAGCAGCCGCTACGGCTGCTACAGCGGTAGTTACGCCACTGCCCCCAGGTCTGCCTGTAGTTAATGCCTGCTAGGTCATGCCGGAGGCATGTCCTAGCAGATGCCTGTCCGTTTTAAACGGACAGGCAGTAATACACTGCAATACAAAAGCATTTCAGCGTATTATAATAGCGATCGGAGAATAGCATATTAAAGTCCTCTAGTGGGACTAGTAAAAAAGTAAAAAAAAAAGTTTAATAAAATTAATTAAAAAAAATTTGGAAAAAAATGAAAAAAACACTTTTTCCCCTTACAAAATGCTCGGGGAACGCCGTAAAAAATTGAATAAAAAACTATGGAAAAATTGCTGTTTTCTGTGAATCCTGACTTTAAAAAAATGTGATAAAAAGTGATCAAAAAGTCGCATCTGCTCCAAACTGATACTAATAAAAACTACAAGTCTTCCCGCAACAAAAAAGTCCTCAGACAACTGCATCGGCGGAACAATAAAAAAGTTATGGCTCTTCAAATATGGAGACACAAAAACAAATAATTTTGTAGTAAAACATACAAAAACGATACAAATTTGGTATCGTTGCAATCGTAACAACCCGCTGAATAAAGTTATTGTGTTATTTATACCACACGGTAAACGGCGTAGATTTAGGACGCGAAAAAGTGTGGCGAAATGTCAGTTTTTTTTCTATTCCCCCCCCAAAAAAAAGTTTATAAAAGGTAATCAATAAATAATATGTACCAAAAATGGTGCTATTAAAAAATACAACTTGTCCCGCAAAAAACAAGACCTTATACAGCTATGTCGACGCAAAAATAAAAAAGTTATAGCTCTTGGAATGCGACGATGGAAAAACGTAAAAAATGGCTTGGTCATTAAGTTTTAAAATAGGCTGGTCATTAAGGGGTTAAAAGTTGGGAGCTATCTGTTTGCATGGACCCTAAGTGTTGTACGTAAAATATTTCATAGTAAACATAATAAATAGCAACTTTTAAAATAATATTTCCAAAATATTTAATATTTGTTATTTCTTATGCTCTATACAACAATATAAGTCAGTAATAATACACAATAATGCAGTAGTTTGCATACAGACAACACTGAGTTTAAGAGAAGCCATCCAAAAATGTTACCTAAAACTATAATTTATTTTTGGTGCACCCACACACATACATTACAGTATTGCATAAAATACAATACCCTAAAATACATACATATGATGTGAATATATGTCAGCTTGCCTCCTTTATTTGCTTTATTTAGAATTATGTTAGTCCTAAAGTGGTAGTAATTTAAGCCATTATGTAAATGGTGTAGATATTATTATGGGGCAGTTCTGTTTAGTAGGAAAAATCAATGGGGAGTCAGTCAGTTGTAAACCATTTACTCTTAGGGTATGATAATTCCGTGGTAACACAGCAGGATAATCACGCTAGGCAAATATTTCTTAAGAGCAGATCTTAACCCCCTGTGATGTTCTTTTTCCAGGCTTTACGTTAAATACTAATTCTAACATAAAAGCGATCTATATACTGGATATAAGGCTCAACAAGCGTGATATATATGCCTTTATTTGAAGCATGTTTAGTTGAGAGACTCCGGTATATAAATTTGCTATATAGAGACTTTAGTGAACTGTTGCACAGAATCTATTGCTTTCAGAATCTGGCTTCTTCATTATAGTTGTCGTACCGAGGACCAGGGCCGCCATCAGGGGGGTATTAGGGGTACAACTGATGGCGGCCCTGCCGAGGACACTGCAGATTAAACATTGCTGGGAATTTGGTAAACCACACAGTATATGGATTGTCTTTTTTTCTACCATAGACACAACCCTTTTAGTATTGGAGCTGCTGTGGTGATCAGGAGCCAGTCTTGGGGTAACAAGCGGACGTCCATGTGCCGTAATAGGGTTTGTTGTGCTGACCCCTTTATATGGGTTCTATGTGAGTAATTTCTCCAGTAGTAGTTTTTTTGAATTACAGTGCTTATTTTTGACACAAATCCACCCATTTTCTCCTTCAAAGGAGAAATCCCATCATGGGCATTTATGGAATATTCACGTGATTTATACAGCACTATAAATGTCTGATAGATGCCGGTCCCACCTATGGGAGCCATACCTATCTGAAGAACAAATGTTACCACATCTAGGCAGAGAATGAATGCCAAGGTGGCCATGGATGCTCATCTGTTTTTGTAACTTGAATATAATTTGAGAGAACCGAGCATACACCTCTCCATCTAGGTCTCCCTGACATTCAATCACTATGAGAGAAGGTATTAAAAAAATAAGAGAAAATGACAAAAGTTGGCAAATGGCTTTTTCTCAGGAAAAGCCAGGTCAAGATCTATCATTTGAAGGCAGATGAAGAGAGACAGGAAGGTTGTCATACACCACCACATCACAATCCAAGGTAACATATGCTGGAGCAGGTGTGCACAATATACTACCCGCAATGCTGTTCTGTGTGGTCCCCCACATTCAGGACACAAACATGCTTGTCTGTGTCCCGCTAGTTTAGAAAGACACGTCTGTCAAAGGATAGCTACATCCTTTTAATGCAGAGAAAAGAGTGCCATCATTAGATAGCAGCTCCGTTCTTCCTTGCACTAATCATTGATATCAGTGAAGATACATGTGAGTACCCGCAGGTGGCTTCTTCCATGTATCTTCCATGTCAGAAAAAAGAGGAGCAGCAAGGAGCGATGCGGTTTCAGGAACAGGTAACTGCTAATGGTGCACTGTGTGTCTGGCAATAATGGGAGGTACTGCCTGGCTGGTACTAACAGGGAACACTGTGTGGATAGTACTGCTAACGGGATCCCGGATCCGGTGGGACAGTCCCAGCTTTTCACCACTGTCCTGGGCGGTCTGAGCAATGTCCCGTCCTGCCCTGGACCCTCCCTGTTGCCAGCCACGCCCCCCTGCAAGGACGCTGCCTGCGCAGCAGTCTGCCTGGAGAGAGGGAGCAGACACACCAGAGTGGAGCACTGCAGAGGAAAAGAAGCCACAGGACAGCGGTGAGTACACAGTTTAAACAACTTAGTGCCTGGGAACACTAGCGTTTCTAAAAATCATAAAATAAATGACATTTTATAATTTTAGAAACACTTGTGTCTCTAGGCACATTATTTTTGCCCCCCCCCCCCCCCCCCGCACCCACCCTCGCGGGACTGCTGTAACTTCTCCAGAGGGAGAATAGTAATAGTGGTAATAAAAAAACACATTTCTGCATTAAACATATCTATCTATCTATCTATCTATCTATCTATCTATCTATCTATCTATCTATCTATCTATCTATCTATCTATCTATCCATCTATCTCTCTTATATCAATCTATCTGTCCGATAAGTCTTCGGCTCTGAACTAATTCTGAAGCAGGGAGCTGATAGTTCCCAGCTTCAGAATTAGTGGCTACTCATTGAGCGGAATCCCCATTGCCGATGATCTGGCCGGGGATTGCGCTCCTAGAGGAAACCCCTGATGTCACTGTCCATATATGGATATTGACGTCCGTGGCTCCTCCTGGAGCGGAACCCCCAGCCAGAGTCGGCAACGGGGATTCGCTCAAAGAGTAGCCACTGACGTTACTGTCCATATATGGACAGTGACATCAGGGCTTCCCTCTAGGAACGGAATCCCCGGCCTATGCTCTGGCTGGGTATTCCGATCCTAGAGGTAGTCCCAATGACGCTATCTACAGGGCGGGGGTAGTGCTATCTACAGGGGGATGGCACTATCAACATGGAAACTGTGGCACTATATAGGGGCTCTATCTACATGGGCACTTTGGCACTATTGAGAGGGCATTGGCACTTTATATATGGGCACTGGCACTAGGGGCAGCTTTGGGGGTATTATACTGTATAAGGGCAGCTATGGGGGCATTATACTGTATGGTGGCAGCTAGAGGGCATTATACTGTGTAGGGGCAGCTATTTGGTATTAAACCGTGTGGGAGGCACTATGGGAGCATGATACTGTGTGGGCTGAATCGGGTGTGTATGGGCGGGGATTGGGTGGGATTAGAGGCGTGGCTTAAAATATATTCTTTTTCCCTCTTTGTGATAGTTGGGAGGTATGGCACTGTGTGGCTGGTACTAACAGGAGAAACTGTGTGGATGGTACTGCTATAGGGGGCACTGTGTGGCTGCAACAGTGAGGGTATGTGCACACGTAGTGTTTTCCGGAGTATTTCGGGGCGTTTACGCCTCGAAAAACTTCTGAAAAAGCAGAAGCAGAATGCATACAAACATCTGCCCATTGACTTCAATGTAAAACACAGCATTTTGTTCCGAAAGGGATGTATTTTTACGCCTTGTTTTCCAAAAACGGCAAGTAAAATGACGCTTGTGAAAAAGAAGTGCATGTTACTTCTTGGGACGTTTTTGGAGCCGTTTTTGATTGACTATAGAAAATCAGCTCCAAAAAACGGCCATAAAAAATACATCGCAAATCGCGAGTGGCTTAAAAAACGTCTGAAAATCAGGAGCTGTTTTCCCTTGAAAACAGCTCCGTATTTTCAGTCGTGTTTTAGTAAGCGTGTGAACATAGCCTAATGGGGGCACAGTGTTTTTTTTATTTTTTATCAATGGTCAAACATTGGTGTCTCGCTAATCTTCCTATGTATGTATAGTTACTTTCATTGCAGTTTTGCTTTTGAAGTGCACATTCACTAAATAGGATGGTGTCAATAAACTGATTTATCTACAGTATAGACCAGGTGTCTCAAGCACGCGGCCCGCGGGCCACATGTGGCCCCTGGGGCTGTCATCTGCGGCCCGCGGGACACAGAGCCGCTAGTATCGGCTCTGCTCCGAGACTCTGGAATTCCCTGACATCGCTGTCCACATATGAACAGCGATGTCTGGGGCTTCCTCAGAGCCGGAGTCCCGGGCAGCATGCTAGTACAGGCTCTGCTCCGGGACTCTGTGGAATTCCCTGACATCGCTGCACATATATGGACAGTGTGTCAGGGTCTTCCCTAGAGAGGAGTCCCGGGCAGAGCACTAGTATCGGCTCTGCTCCGGGACTCTGTGGAATTCCCTGACATCGCTGCCCATATATTGACAGTGTGTCAGGGTCTTCCCCAGAGCGGAGTCCCGGGCAGAGAGCTAGTATCGGCTCTGCTCCGGGACTCTGTGGAATTCCCTGACATCGCTGCCCATATATGGACAGTGTGTCAGGGTCTTCCCCAGAGAATAGTCCCGGGCAGAGCGCTAGTATCGGCTCTGCTCAGGGACTCTGGGGAATTCCCTGACATCGCTGCCCATATATGGACAGTATGTCAGTGTTTTCCCCAGAGCGGAGTCCCGGGCAGAGCGCTAGTACAGGCTCTGCTCCGGGACTCTGTGGAATTCCCTGACATCGCTGCCCATATATGGAAAGTGTGTCAGGGTCTTCCCCAGAGCGGAGTTCCGGGCAGAGCGCTAGTACAGGCTCTGCTCCGGGACTCTGTGGAATTCCCTGACATCGCTGCCCATATATGTACAGTGTGTCAGGGTCTTCCCCAGAGCGGAGTCCCGGGCAGAGCGTTAGTATCGGCTCTGCTCCGGGACTCTGTGGAATTCCCTGACATCGCTGTCCATGTTTGGACACACGATGTCTGGGGCTTCCCCAGAGCCGGAGTCCTGTGCAGAGCGCTAGCCTCTGACATCGCTGTCCATACATCGACAATGATGTCAGGGGCTTCCCCCAGAGCAGGAGTCCCAGTGATGTCAGGAGCACAGCTGGAGTCACAGGAAGAGCCTACTAGCGCTCTGCCCGGGACTCCAACTCTGGGGTTGCCCCTGACATCTCTGTCCATATATGGACAGTGATGTCAGGAGCAGAGCTGGAATCCCAGGCTGCACTCACAACTCTACTATTATATCATGTACTTTACTCCAGTCACATCCAGAGCTGCAGTCACAACTCTACTGTAACATGTTATACTCCAGTCACATCCACAGATACACTCACAACTCTACTGCAAGATTAGTAGATGCAGATGCAAACATCTTGTCTTATACTCCAAACAAATCCAGAGCTCCAGTCAAAACTCTACTATTATATAATGTGCTATACTCCAGTCACATCCAGAGCTGCAGTCACAACTCTACTGTAACATCATGTCTTATACTCCAGCCACATCTAGAGCTGCAGTCATAACTCTACTGTAACATCATGTCATATACTCCAGTCACATCCAGTGCTGCAGTCACAACTGTACTGTAACATCAGGTCCCATACTCCAAACAAATCCAGAGCTGCAGTCACAAATCTACTGTAGTTCGAGTGCTAGAAGCGGCTCTGCACCGGGACTCCAGCTCTGGGCAAGACCCTGACATCACTGTGGTAGCATCTGCGGAGGGCACTGTGGCCTTATCTAGCTAGGGGTGTGTTGCATTATCTACAGAGGGCACTGTGGCAGCATCTACAGAGGGCACTGTGGCAGCATCTACAGAGGACTCTGTGGCAGCATCCGCAGGGGGCACAGCTGCAGCATCCACAGAGGGCACAGCAGCAGCATCCACAGAGGGCACAGCGGCAGCATCCACAGAGGGCACTGCGGCAGCATCCACCGAGGGCACTGCGGCACTATCTAAAAAGGGGCTGCCCAATCTTGACATGTGTGTCTGCCAAATGCTGCTAACTGAGCCTCTGGACTGCATTTAGCGACACTTAAACTGGAAAGCTGGATTGTTGAAATAAGCACGTGAAGAAATATCTAAAATTTTAAACCTAGCAGTATTATTATAGTAATGTAGTTTTGTAGTAATGTAGTATTATTATTATAGTAATATAGTGTTATTGTTATTGTAATTCAAATAACTGATTAATAATAATTTTGTATTGTATCAAATTTGAAAGTAATGCGGCCCGTCAACTTCCCTTTTTTTCTATATGTGGCCCACTTACCCGGCCGAGTTTGAGACCCCTGGTATAGACTGTGTGCATCCTAAACCTTTTATAATCCGCTAGGTTGGATTATGACACCTTTATTTAAAATTACTTGACCAACAACCAATGTACTTTTAAACGTGGGTTGACACAAAGGGTATGTGCACACACACTAATTACGTCCGTAATTGACGGACGTATTTCGGCCGCAAGTAGTGGACCGAACACAGTGCAGGGAGCCGGGCTCCTAGCATCATACTTATGTACGATGCTAGGAGTCCCTGCCTCTCCGTGGAACTACAGTCCCGTACTGAAAACATGATTACAGTACGGGACAGTTGTCCGGCAGAGAGGCAGGGACTCCTAGCATCGTATATAACTATGATGCTAGGAGCCCGGCTCCCTGCACTGTGTTCGGTCCGGTACTTGCAGCCGAAATACGTCCGTCAATTACGGACGTAATTAGTGTGTGTGCACATACCCAAAGGGTCGGCCACAGCTTTATTTAATTTATTATTTGCATATTTATCAATATAACCATAAACCATAACACATTTTAATATACCCGTATGCCAGCCCGCCTAAGGAAGGGCATGTAGGTCGTACGTTTTCCATACAAATACCGCCACGAGGAGGGTGAGCAACCTTAAGTGCACACACCTCCGACCTCCGGTCAACCTAAACAGAGCCCCCTCCATACCATCCTGGAGTCCAGATAAAAAGATATCCAATCCGATATCCGTGAGGTGCTCCCCGTCCTGTAGCAGCAGGCACCGATTATCACCTTCCAACTGCCTGTGCCTAATTACCACACCTCCACCAGCCCTGACATACCTGGACACCCTGGTGTTAAGCAGCCGCCTACCCCGTTCAATTGCAGCCTCGTCACAGGCCCCTTGCCATACTGCCCTGGGAATGACCTCAGACCAAACTAGAACCAGTTTGTTGAAAATCTAAGTAAACCCTTCCAGGTCGGACTGGATTAGTGCTATAAGCTCACCCAAACGAATAGAACATAGGTCGTTCCCCCCCGACATGGATCACCAGTAACGTAGGACCGACTCGTTGCCTGCTTATGGCCACCACCTCAGGCAATACATCCAGCCATCTCAGGCCTCGCAGACCACGCCAATGAGCGTCGGCTCCCAGCAGGCCCAGCGAGAGACCTTCTGGTCGTATTGCCGCTCTCCGTTCCGCCCAGAAGACGTAGGAATGCTCGAGGATCCATATCACGGGGCGTGAACCTAGAAAGAAGCAAATAAACTTAATGCAAAATCAAATCTGGACGGATATAACCTGGCGAAACAATCTGAACGCCACCGCCCGATACGCCGAACATCCTCATCAGATAGGCCCAAACCGCTGCCCGTGGTAGCGGCTCCAATGCTAAATTAATGTGTTCCGAAATACTTGGGGGGGGGGGGGAAGCCAGCACGGGTTAAGGCTGATCGAAATATTGCTGTGAACTGAATCCTAGTCAGTGGTTTTCCATCGGCATGGGAGAAACATTGGGTACCTGACACACAAACATTTGTATAAAGCGTGACGGCCCGGACAGGGCAGGCTGGCCCGGGAACCGGCCTTAAAGATACCCAACAACCCCTGCCAAATATGTCTGTCTTGGATTTCTGTATGGGGAATCGAATCCCTGAGCTGGATAACGCAACATCGTTAGCTAACAAACCGCCCGGTCGGGCCGCAGGCATGGCAATCAATTCCGAAATACGTAATGCTCCAAAAAAGGCCAAAGTAAAGGCCGCTGTAAACAAGGATATTTCAAACGGGGAAGAACAAACGTCCTTAAGGACCTGTAACAACTTTATGAGGATGGGGAAAGAAACATGGCGTCTAGCTTCTCTTCTAACTGCGGATTTCTTCCACCCTTTTAATGCTTGCGCAATGAAAAATAACTTGGTGACATCCGGCCATGTGCGCAATTTAAAGAAAAATGTCAGACTTGAAAGGCAACGCTGCGCAACTTCCCCTGAGGCCCCGCGGTTCCATAACCTAGTTAGATACTCCAATACGTAAACCCGGAGGGTAGCTTCATCCGACAACATCCAGCCACTCATTCCACGCCTTACCGTATGTAGCCCATGTGGATGGCGCAAGGAATGACCTCACGAGGGGACCAGCTGAGATCCAGCATCCTCCACAGTGCATCCGGGCAGCTTGCCCTTTCCAAGTCCGCCCATGGGCAGAGCGAACGGAAAACCTGCCAATTAAAACGTGTAAGGGCGTCAGCTACATTATTTTGAACACCTGGAATATGACGAGCCCTAAATTGAATGTTGTGCTGCAAGCATCTTAAAACCAAGCGTCTAATTAGAACCACAACCGGCACTGAAGAGGAAGTTAAATGGTTAACGGCATGAACGACGCTGGCATTATCTGACCAGAACACCATAGATGAATTAGCTAACTTCTCACCCCACAACTCTATAGCAACTATGATGGGAAACAGTTCGAGTAACGTTACGTTTTTGCATCAGCCCCGAAGGCGCCATGCTTCGGGCCATGGGGCCGCACACCAGGAAGAGCCCAGCATAGCTCCAAAGCCGGCGCTGCCCGCCGCATCTGTGAACAACTGGATCTCCTGGTTGGACACGGTAGGTGACCTCCAGCACGTGCGCCCATTGTAATTGGCGATAAAATTGTACCATACTTGAAAATCACTCCTAAGGGCAACAGTTATGCATACATAATGGGTAGGTAACCGGGCGCCGGCCGTGGACAGGGACAAGCGGCGCAAAAAAATGCGTCCCATGTGCATAACTCTACTGGCAAATACTAACAAGCCCAAAAGGGATTGGACCTGTCGGAGCTGTAATTTCTTAGCTGATATGGCCGCCGCCAAGTGTGAACGCAACTTTTATAACTTTATCAGCCGGTAATCGGAACACCATTTCTGAAAAGTCAAGCTCTATGCCCAGGAAAGACAACACAGTAGTAGGGCCTTTGGTTTTTTCTTCAGAAAGGGCAACGCCAAAACGAGCGGCCAAACTGCGAAAAGAATTTAACAATATCTGTCAACGCGGCGACGAAGCGGGGCCTACGAAAAGGAAATCATCCAAGTAGTGTGTCGTGGATGTACACCCCGTAATTTCCTTCAAAACCCACTCCAAAAAGGAACTAAAAACCTTGAGGTAAAAACATGAGACAGAACAGCCTATTGGGAGGCACATGTCATAATAAAACTGGCCGTCCACCTGACAACCTAGCAGGTGAAAACAGTCCGGATGGACGGGTAACAACCGAAACGCCGATTCGACCTCTGATTTAGCCATAAGGGCTCCTGGACCCGCCTGGCGACCTAAGTCCACCGCCCTGTCAAACGAGACGTACGAAACAACGGACAGGTCCTTATCTATACCATCGTTAACGTAACCGCCTTTTGGGTAGGACAGGTGATGGATCAAACTGAATTTTTCCGACTCTTTCTTGGGTACCACCCATTGGAGGGATACATGGAAATTTGGTGACTCAGAAAAAGGGCCGGCCATCCGGCCAAGCTCTAGTTCTTTTCCTAATTTATCTGCAATAACTGAAGGGAATTCCCTGGCGGACTTCAAATTACCGGAAAATGTTGGTGAAGGGTTATAAACAAATGGAATAAAGAACCCGAACCAAAAACCTGTCCTAATTAGGGCGGCCTCCCCCATCTTGGGGTACCGGTCTAGCCAGGTTAGCATCTCTAGGACGCGTATTGGGGTCCTCGACCCTACCCGTACTACGGTTACAACGGACTGCTGGGTGGGGGCCCCCACAAGTGGAACACTCGTGTTTAAACTTGTAGGACCCGTAGAACTTGCAGTGCCTATAAGACCTCCATGGGACTTATAGGCGCTAAAAATAGTATCCAAATATACAAATAGTTGGAAAGACTTTTCGGGGAACCTCTGCGAAACTACGCAGCCCAGTACCGCGAATGCTTGTAGCCAGTGATTAAATGCTTTTGCTACCTTTGTCTTGGCCGGGACACCCCTTTCAAAACGGTGCTCTCTATCGACTGTTGCTGAATCCACCGACACCAGGGACCAAATATCAATATATTCGTTCCTTGCTATTTTTTCCCTGGTATCGTTAGACAAATGCGCACCGAATGGGGGGATACCGCAAAAATAAGTATCCCTGAAGGCGGGCAGCGACGGGGATGCCATGGACGTGGATGCCTCCACTAGTGTTTTATCTGCCTCCACCTGCGAGGCCGGCACGGATGGAGCCGCTGGGGCTCCCGCCAACAGGGATTGCAAGACATTAATAACATCAACATCAGACGTTCCCCCTGAACCCCAAGCCCGAAGGCAGTCATACTAACCGTGTCCTGATGCCGATGCCGGGACCAAAGCCGCCGAGGGTGTCGGTGGAGGTACAGGTGCTGCACGTGCCACTGGTACCTCGGCAACGGTTGTTCTTGCTGAGCGACGGCGAGCAGAGGAGCGGTTGCTATGGCGACGTCCGTCATGGCTGTCCCGCGGACTGCCGTGGTGTGACGACCCAGGGCGTGAGCTCTCTGACCTTGAACTTGAGCTTGACCATGTTGGTGACCTCTTATGCTGTATACGACGTCTTTTTGACCGGCGAGATGAGCGGCGCCTGGATGAACGGCGGGTCCGGTTGGTATCCCTTGAGCTAACTGAAGAGGCCCTCTCAGTATTCTCTGCCAGGAGGTAAGCCGGAGCCAAACCTGCGGGTATGCCAAGCGCAGGCCGTGTAGGGGGAGGTGGTGGTGGTTACTGCACCCTGGGTAGCTCCTGTTTGCAGGGGAAGTAGTCCTCTTCACTGTCCCCCATGGAGCCATTATCCCCATCGTTCAAAGGGGGGGGAGTTTCATGCCATCCCCCTGCTACAGTACCTGGGAGGGAGTACTGAGTGGCTATCCCCCCAGATGCGGTACCTGCTGTTCTCCTGAACGCTGGCAGGAGGGGAGCCCCCCTTGGCTGATCTACTGTGTGTGTTGGTGGATTGTGGGTGGTCGTGCTCCTCGCGGTCCCGGGGCGAGTCCTAGCATGGCCCAGGCCGGTGGGAGATGTCAGACCTGGCGATGACATACTCGTCGGGCTCCTTAGCCACCTCTCGCGATACTTGCGGCGAGAGTGCGGTGTACGCATGCGCGGCCTGTCTAGCCGACAGCTAGCGAGCTCTACTGTCGTCGGAGGTGGATAGACGCGATGGTGGGCTGGAGCGGCAGGAGGATCATCACGCAGGGAGTGTGCCAGGTAGGGTAGGTATGACCGCTGCAGCCTATCACAGGCCTCAGCGGTGACGCTGGCAAGAACGGCCCCTCTTCACTAAGGCCAGTGATTGGCTATAGCGTTCACATGGATGGAAAGAGACATCAACACGTCCTGTTAATGTAAAAAGGGCAGCTGTTTGCTCCTGTTTTTTTAAATGTCCCGGACAACCCTGTTAACCCCTTCCCGACATCCGCCGTATATATACGGCGCACCCCGGGTGGGGGAATATGGAGCGGGCTCACGGGCTGAGACCGCTCCATAGAGCGAGTGTGTCGGCTGTGTGTTACAGCTAACACTTCCGGGTAACAAGCGGGATCCCGTTCGAGCGGGATCCCGCTTGTTTAACCCGTTAAATGCCGCTTTCAATTACGATCGCGCCATTTAAATTACTAAAAACAGGGGGGCGACCCCCTGTAACGTCCCAATGCCCCCCACCCCCCCCCCCCCCGTGGATCGTTGGTTGGCACGGCTGCCTGGGGGCCTGACGAAGTCCCCCAAGTCTGCCATCTTTGTACTCCTATGAAGCTCTGGCAGGGCTTCATAGGAGACTGTCAGAAACGCGATATACTGCAATACATTAGTATTGCAGTATATCGTGCAAGCGAACTAACGATCGCTGGTTAAAGTCCGCTAGGGGGACAAGTAAAAAACAGTAAAATAAAGTTTTTTGAACAAAAAAAAAAATTAAAATTAAAAGCTCAAAATAAAAACCTAAGCTAACATAACTGGCATCGACGCGTCCGTAAATTCTGAACTATTACAATATATCATTATTTAGTCCGCACGGTGAACGCCGTAAAAAATAAAAAATTCAGAACATCAGTATTGCTGTTTTTTGGTCCCTTCTTCTCCCACAAAAAAATGAAATAAAAAGTGATCAAAAAGTCTCACATACCCCAAAATGGTACCAATATAAACTTCAGCTCGCCCCGCAAAAAATAAGCCCTCACACGGCTAAATCGAAAGAAAAATAAAAACGTTATGGCTCTCAGAATGTGGAGACAAAACTCAAATTTTATTTTTAACAATCAGTTTTTTCCTTGTAAAAGTAGTAAAACATAAAGAAAACAATATAAATTTAGTATCACTGTAATCGTATTGACCCGCAGAATAATGTTAACATGCCGTTTTTACTGTACGGTGAACACCGTAAAAACAAAAGCACCGAAAAGGTTGAGGAATTGCTGTTTTTTTCCTATTCCATCCCACATATATTTTTTTTCTCGTTTCCCACTACATTATATGGTACAACAAATGGTGCTGTGAAAATCTACAACTCGTCCCACAAAAAACAAGCCCTCATATGCCAATATTGATGGAAAAAGAAAAGAGTTATGGCTTTTGGAAGGTGGGGAGGAAAAAACAAAAGTGAAAATCCGAAAAATGGCTGCGGCGGGAAAGGGTTAATGTTTTATGATTGAATTGCTATAAATGCAGTTATCTAATATACAAATTAACTTTACTTTCAGAGTAAGGTCACATGGGTTGTATCCGCCACAGTAACTGCAGTGAAATCCACCGGAATATACGCATCAAATCGTGCTTAGATTGGTGCGTATATTTGGCCAGATTTTTTAAAAAGATTTTACTCACCTTTCCTGGCACTCCGATGGCACCACGTCTCTACCCCCCCCCCCCCCCCCCTGGCTGGTCTGTGTAGAGGCAGCCTCCTAGGATGACGTTTCATCACATATGACTGCTGCAAACTAATATTTTTTGTTAATTTCTAAAAAAAATTGCAAATACGTAGTAATTACAGCAAAGTCTGCAACAATTGGCATTTGTTGTGGAATCTAACTTCCTCATTAAACTAAATATGGAAATTCTGCAACAAATATGCAGCGATACCGCAAAATAAATTGACATGCTTGACTGATTTATAATCCGCACCACAGGTCAATTTATGTATGTATTCTGTGTAGAATATTTCGCCAGCGGATGAATTAATTTAAAATCTCATCCACTTTGCTACTGTAGGGGCACTGTGTGGCTGGTACTGCTATGAGGGGCACTGTGTGGCTTGCACTGCTATAGGGGCACTGTGTGTCTGTACTGCTATAGGGGCATTGTGCACCTGGTACTGCAAGGGGGAACACTGTGTGGCTGGTGTTGCTATAGGGGGCACTGTATGGCTGGTACTGCTTTAGAGGGCACTGTGTGTCGGGTACTGCTATAGGGGGCACTGTGTGGCTGGTGCTGATATGGGGGACACTGTGTGGCTGGTGCTGCTATCGGGGGGCACTGTGTGGCTGGTGTTGCTATAGGGGGCACTGTATGGCTGGTACTGCTATAGGGGCACTGTAGCTTTTTTTTTTTTTTTACCATTGGTGAAATGTTGGTGCCTCACTAATCTTCCCATGTATATAATTACTTTCATCGCAGTTTTGTTTTCCAAGTGCTGCACATTCACAAGGATGGTGTTAATAAAATTATTTCTCTAGTAACTTCAGGTTACATTAAAAAAAAGCTCACTTCTACATCCCTATGACCGTAGTAGCCAACCACTGGCCTCAGCAGTAATGCTGGCCTGAATAGAATATACATTTGTATTTTTTGTTTTTCAATATTTCCGAAAAAAAATAATTTCTTCACTTAATGTATAAGAAATATATTTTATATAGAAGTCATGACAGTTTCAGCTAAACTAGCTGTTTCCTTGAATAACCCAGAAAGCAATCATGCCTTACACAATACATCATAAAGAGTCATTTATGTTCTTCCATTATATAAAATGATATAAAATCATGGAAGTAACACTTTCTGCCTTTCCTCCATAATCCATTAGGGTACAAAAAAACAAATAGTTGCTCAATGTACCTAACTTCAAACGTGTTTATGGGGATTACATGAAAATAAAACTACCTTATACTTGTGATTACATGCATCATTGCAATTTTTCCCCCTGCTGGCCTATGTCCGCAGCCGATGTTTTCATTGCATATCCTTGTGACGTCATGTTTATGCAGTCCTGTGACAGAGTGCATGCTTCCTGACTCAGATAGACCCTTAGGCCTCATGCACACGACCGTTTATTTCATCCGCAATTACGGACCCATTCATTTCTATTGGCCATGGACACCTTTCAGTATTTTTACAGATGGGTGTCCGTGCTGAAAAAATTATAGAACCTGTCTTGTCCGTAATTACAGCATGGACTCTCCCATAGAAGCCTATGGACACTTCCGTAAATAAGAATGGCTACGGACCGTATTTATGGAAGCGTTGCTATATAAATGTTGGTGACATAACGTGCAACCTCCCTCTTTTTTTACTAATCCGTATATACGGATCAAATACAGATGCAATACGGATCGTATTTACGGATCCGTATATACGGATAAATTACAGATGACTACGGATCCGTATTTACGCACAGTATTTACGGATAGATTAAAATACGGTCGTGTGCATGGGGTCTTAGGCATCATGCACACGACCATTTCTGTTTTGCGAACCGCAAAACAGAGATCCTAGTGGCTTCCCTATGCTGTCTGTTTCTTCGGCGGACTAATACATTAGGGTGGGTGAAACGGACTGCAAATACAGACAAGAATAGGACATATTCTATAATTTTGCAGAATAGACACATGGATCCGCAAAAAAAACAAATCTGTGCATTACCCCATAGAAATGAATTGTTCAGTATGCTATCCACAAAAAAAACAAACAGATAGGACACTGAAGAAAACAACGGTCGTATGCATGGGCCCATACGGACAACCTGCTCAGCCATCTCCCACCATCGCTGTTAGTGTAAGTTTAACACAGGTTTTTGTCAGGCTTTAATAAAAATTATATTGTGTCCCCCTGTATGTAATGCCACCCAGCCCCCTGCAGGTAATGCCACCCAGCCCCCTGTATGTAATGCCACCCAGCCCCCTGCAGGTAATGCCACCCAGCCCCAGGCAGGTAATGCCACCCAGCCCCCTGTATGTAATGCCACCCAGCCCTCTGCAGGTAATGCCACCCAGCCCTCTGCAGGTAATGCCACCCAGCCCCCGGCAGGTAATGCCACCCAGCCCCCTGTATGTAATGCCACCCAGCCCCTTGCAGGTAATGCCACCCAGCCCCCTGTAGGTAATGCCATGGGCCCATACGGACAACCTGCTCAGCCATCTCCCACCATCGCTGTTAGTGTAAGTTTAACACAGGTTTTTGTCAGGCTTTAATAAAAATTATATTGTGTCCCCCTGTATGTAATGCCACCCAGCCCCCTGCAGGTAATGCCACCCAGCCCCCTGCAGGTAATGCCACCCAGCCCCAGGCAGGTAATGCCACCCAGCCCCCTGTATGTAATGCCACCCAGCCCTCTGCAGGTAATGCCACCCAGCCCTCTGCAGGTAATGCCACCCAGCCCCAGGCAGGTAATGCCACCCAGCCCCCTGTATGTAATGCCACCCAGCCCTCTGCAGGTAATGCCACCCAGCCCTCTGCAGGTAATGCCACCCAGCCCCCGGCAGGTAATGCCACCCAGCCCCCTGTATGTAATGCCACCCAGCCCCTTGCAGGTAATGCCACCCAGCCCCCTGTAGGTAATGCCACCCAGCTCCCTGTATATAATGCCACCAAGTCCCCTGTAGGTAATGCCATACAGCCCCCTGTAGGTTGTACCCCCCCCCCCCTTCTTGGAGAAGTCACTGACTTCAATGTCCATATATTCCGCTTCAGAAGTGAGTGACGTTACTGTGTCCATATATGGACAGTGTGGTCATTCACTTCTTCTGTAGCGGAATCCCCGGCCACAGGGTCGGGGATTCCGCTTCAGAAGTGAGTGACGTCACTGTGTCCATATATGGACAGTGTAGTCACTCACATCTCCTGTAGCGGAATCCCCAATCCCCGGCCGGGGATTGGGGATTCCGACTCCTACAGGGAGCAAAAAAAGACCCTCCTCCTCACATGCACTCTGCACTGTGAGGAGGAGGAGGAAAGAGAGCGCGAGCGAAGGAAGACACGGCCGTCACTCGGGACACATTCCGGTGATGGCCGTGTATTACCCGGCCCCATAGACTTCTATGGGAGCCGGGCGGCCGGGTAAACGGCCGAATATAGGGCATGTGCCATTTTTTGACAGCCAGGTTTTATGAACGGCCGTCACCCGACCGGGAAACCCTGTCGTGTGAATAAGGGCTTATTAGCAGTTACACACTAATATAGAATGGATCAATGCAGAGGAGTTGATTTTATTACTGCTATTTTGTCGCCTATGTTGAAATGTATACTATTTTTAGCAGAACTATTGGTATTGTACTATTTCGCCATAGGAGAACCCATGTAAAGATAACTAACCAATAAATAAAGCTAAATGCACATAAATGTTCCAGTTGTATAATAAAGCCTCAAGCAATATCCTGCCCCCTGAATGAACAGTCATTCTTGTTAATACTACAAATAATTAAAACAAATAACACTTACTTATCCTCAGTTCCCCCTCTCCTCCTCTTCTATAGCCCACTGCTTCATAGTGGATCGAGCAGGCAGTAGCTGTTGAGTGACATCACCAGATGTGTCCCACTCCATTGACTAGACCACAGTTTGGACATACGTCTTAGACTATTGCTTCCACCATATTGCCACTGGAAGAAAGTAGTAGTCTGAAAGTCACATAAATGTTTAGCAACTCTCTGATATACACTCAATTCCTCACCATTTTCAAGATGTCTGCTTGCTGTCTCTGAATTTTGAGGCTGCAATTTGAAAAAAAAATGAAATACACCCCACGATTATCATTCACGACTGTAAAATTATTCAGATCCTTGCCGATAATGTCTATGGTCAGCTTTGCAGAACTTTAATTCAACCAGTACGGTCAAATCACGGCTAATTACGCGAAATCGCACCACAATGCTGTGGATTTGTAGTAATTAACGGTGAAAAAAGGCAAAATCCCAATGCAAAATCTGCAACTTACGATTTGCCATTTATAATACTGGTGTCTACTTATGTGGCACGGTCCTCTGGGCCCCCTCAGGCACAAGGGCCCGGGTGCGACTGCTACCGCTGCATCCGTTATACCTACGTCCCTCCTGCAAGGTCTGAATATTCCCTATAGGGTTGTCTACTTTCACATAGATTTACTGATCATGAAAAAGACATACCAACTCCATGCATGTTGTCCTAGTTCTAGAAGTCTTTCTGTTAAAGAGTAGGTTAATTTTGACTGCTTCTACAGTTGTATATTATGGAAATGCTACAATATATATCTATTACCCCAAACACTAGCTTTATGAGTGAGCAATTCTGGCAGTCGAGGATGTCATCACTGCGGACTAAAAACTCTATAACTAACCGTCCAGGCTGTCCTAGCAGAATACAAGAGTTTTTTTTTATTATTTCAAAACCATAGTAATATCTATACACTAGTAAACCTATGGAACTTGAGCTCTTGAGTATCCCCAGACACATGTCGTATGTTATTGCTCACAAAAGGTTCTCTATTCTTTAAATATGCCCCTCAAGCCAATGTTCATCGTGGAGAGTAGTACCAACAGTGCCACCTATAGGTTTTTAGGAAGCAAACTAATCGCAATGAGTTCTAAAATTAATAATTAATATGATTTATAGATCTAATCACATACATTTAGCGTATTCATGATAATATTAATACTACTACAGTCTAGATTTGTATACAAAAATAAAACATAATAGTATAAATTCCACCATACAGTCCATGTTTGAATAACATCAGTACAGTGATCCTGTTTTATAGACATAGAATACAAGACGTTATTGCAACTAACTGTTCTTAGGAACAGATTTAATGATATGAGAATGACTTCTGGCCCAGTCTTGTGTGACCTAATAGCAAACCAAACAAGCTTCACCGTCCAAGGTTAATTACAATAATAGAAATGTGTTTTGACTATCTGTTCTTGTTTACTGACGCAGAAGTGGAAGGGAGATTAATGAGGAGCCTCATCTAAGTGCTGACCAGAGTCCGGAAAGACTTCAGGGATATAATGTTTGCATGGTTTTAGATTGAGATTTCACAAAATATGATTTTACTTTAATACTGTGTTTAGTATATATATATATACATACGAATGAAAATGATCTGTGATATATAAACAGTAAACCATGGACAGTAGCGTTTAAAGTCAATGTTTAAATTTAATGGATTTTTTTTTTTTGTACAAAATTCTGCACTGTTTACAAGGGCTTTTCCAGGCTATGTGCTGCATTTGTAATAAATGAATGTAAAAATCCCATACTCACCTTTTAATCCCCAGCCATTTCAGTGCCTTTCGTCCATGATCCTCTGGAGTTCTGTGTTTATATTGGTTGAAGCTGTGTCCTGCTATATCTGCAAATGACTGCTCAAGCCAATCCCTGGCCACAGCAGTCAATGTTTATACATTGGGCTCAATGCTCCTAAGCTCCCTCTAGTGGTGGCTGCAGGCAGACAGAATGTGTTCTTTTGACTCTAGGTCTATGCAGCTGATTTGGAGCTCTTTATCAGAAAAAACAGAGCTTCAGCCCCTATAAAGGTATATTTAGAGATTAATAAGCACAGAATTTAAACATATTTCAAATAAAAACAATGGAATATTGTTCAGTGGTGGACTTTTATTTTAAGGTGGCTTATGATGACACACTCCTTTTTTATACCGTGGCCTCACAGTTTAAAAGACTATTTTGTTAGCCACAAAATCTTCATATCTCAGCTTCATAAAGCTCTCTAAATCCGGCTCATAGTAACGAGATTTATATGACTCCCCAAGACATAAGACCAGTTGGTTGTCCAGTAGCCTCACAAACATTTACAAACAATGTAAGAAATAACGTCAAGTGGCGGAGATTTAAGCAGGATTTGATCCAATAGAGACGGACACAGCATGTATAAGTTCCACACAGGTCACACCTGTCATTATTCCAGCAACTTTCACCACAAATAAGTTGTGCTTTACAAAATATACAAAACATAAAAAAACCTTTCCCAATAGTGATAGAGACACAGTGGCATTCATCCAAGTTAAAACCTGATCCCAGTACTCAATGGTGTTGCTCAGCAGAAATGAATGCAGTTGCAATATATATTCCAGTAGAAGAGGAAGAAATTGTGGCACTCACCAGAGCATGTGTAAATAGTAAGTATTTTATCCTATCAAGTGAATTTTCACAGCGTGTTGGACACAATCACAAATAAAAAGGCAGCGCGAAACGTCTGCTATCTGTGCTTCATCTGGTCAGATCAGACACTGTAAAATCACAGGAACAACAGGAACAAATGCCAGGAAACTCACCACCAGGACTGATGACCAAGCAAGGAATTCCAGTAGCAGTAGCAGTTATCTAGTGATGTCAGACGATGCGACAGACCTGTGGCTGGAGCTACAAAGCACATGCAGAGGAGAGCCGTGGCGTCCAGTTGTTACGGTAAGCCACAGCTCCGCACAGGCTGCCATGCTCCCTGCCCTGCCGAACAGGGAGAACGGTGCATTGGCTTGTGTCGGCCTGTGGCAGACACATCCGAGCACTAACTAAACAAAAACTTGTATCCATACCAGATTCCTTTCTAACAGGCACTAGAGACAAAATAACACTAAGCAGCTACAGTTTAGATCCCATTGCAGAGACCCAGTTGCTTAGACTTTCCACCTTTTTAAGGCTGGACTCACACGAGCACATTACGTCCGTAATGGACGGAACGTATTTCGGCCACTAATCCTGGCCCGAACACACTGCAGGGAGCCGGACTCCTAGCATCATAGTTATGTACGACGCTAGGAGTCCCTGTCTCTCCGTGGAACTACTGTCCCGTACTGAAAACATGATTACAGTACGGGACAGTTGTCCTGCAGCGAGGCAGGGACTCCTAGCGTCGTACATAACTATGATGCTAGGAGCCCGGCTCCCTGCAGTGTGTTCGGTCCGGGATTAGTGGCCGAAATACGTTCCGTCCATTACGGACGTAGTGTGCTCGTGTGAATCCAGCCTAAACATGCTGCAAGTGCAGCCACCTAATTGAATCCGTATAGACCCATAGTTACTTAGTTGAGAAGGTTGAAAAAAGACACAGGTCCATCAAGTATTATAATACTACTGTGCTGATGCCAATTTTCTCATGAGTGAAAAAATTCCTTTCCTCTGAATTTGGCAATCAGAATAAATTCCGGGATCAAGTTTCATCTCCAGAATCTAGTATTCATAAGCTGGCATCAACGCCCTTTTTGAGCTGGCTCAATGAATCAACCATCACAATATCTGTGGCAGAGAGTTTTATAGTCTCACTGCACTTACAGTAAAGAATCCCCATCTGTGACGGTGGTGAAACCTTTTCTCCTCTAGACGGAGATATCCTGTCCCCTTGTCCTTGTTACCGGCCTAGGTGTAAAAAGATCATTAGAAAGACCTCTGTACTGTACAGTTATATATTTGTACATTGTAATTAGATCGCCCCTAAGCCAACTTTTTTCTAAACTGAATAACCCCAAGTTTAATAACCTTTCCTGGTACAGCAATTCACTCATTCTCTTTTCAGAATATAAGACGCACTCAGGTTTTAGACAAAAGAAAATAGGAAAAATGTAATCTTTTACTACTTTTACAAAGAAAAAACTATTTGTTAAAAAAATAATTGTTCGGTTTCACCACATTCTGAGAGCCATAACTGTTAGATGTTTTCATAGTTTAAGCGGTGTGAGGGCTTATTTTTTGCGGAACGAGCTCTAGTTTTTATTGGCAGCATTTTTTGGTACATAAGATTTTTTAGTCACTTTTTTATTTATTTTTTATTTTTTAGCGGTAAGGTGACCGACATCATTGATCGGCACTCATTTGCTCCTATCACACGGAGATATGGATGGGGACGAGCAGTTGTTACTCCAATCGCTCGTCTACATATATTATTATCATGTCGGCAGCGTGTCTCTCTGTTTACACAGGGAGACGCGCTGCCGACAACAATAATATTTAACTTTTTTAAAACGAAGATAATCGAGCAAACGTTTGCTTGTTCATCTGCTAATTGCTGCCCTGTTTAAACAGGGCAATTTTTGGCAACGAGTGTTATACAAACGCTCATCTGCACGATAATCACTAAATGTAAAAGGGCCTTTAGTCCTGTCGCATTTATGGAGTTGTCATGATGCTGTAACACAATTCAGCGCCAGGGGTAGTTGACTCATCATTCTGTGGTCTTATTCCCAAGCCCACTAAGTCTCTTCAGTCTTGTACTTCCCTGAACGAGTTATGCACTTCAGTGAATTGTCAATCAGAATTAGCCCCTTGCACATAATAATAATAATAATAATAATAATAATAATAATAATAATAATCATCTTTATTTATATAGCGCCAACATATTACCCAGCTGTAATGACGGGGTAAGGAGACAGACAGGTGAGCCCTAATCTACCCGCTACTCAGTCCCTGCCTACTTGCACGACCCGTCCTAGGCGACGGCGTACAACTGAGACAAACAGACAAGGGTACACAGAAGCTAAGGGAAATGGGGCAGTTGCCCACGGCAACACCGTGACCAACAAGAGTAGTGAACGAGCCGAGTCAAACCAGGAGTGTACGAGGTACCAAACGCAGAGCAGGAGCGTAGTCAGTAAAGCCAGGGTCAAAATGAAGCTGAGGTCAATAGTAATAGCTGGAACAGCAGAGCCAGGAAACAAGAGAGAATCACAGGCAAAGACAAGGAGCAAATGAAGGTATACATAGACCGAGGGCGGGAGCTAGAACCGTCTGGCCAGGCTGTGATAGGTTCTCCCACTCCTCAGCCTACCAGCCTGAGTGGTAGCAGATCGAGTCACTCTAACAGACCTAGGAGCAGATGCAGACTGATTAACCATGGGCGTCGACACAGAAGCTGTGTCTGGCAGATCCTTTACACCAGCACTTTACAATTTAGAGGGAACATGAAACAAACAATATCAGACATTACATAGAGACAAAGTTAATTTACAATTCAAACCTGAGGAGTGAGGACCCTGCTCGCAAGAGCTTACAATCTATGAGGAAATAAGGGAGACACAAAGTGTAGCAGTGTTTGTTCTGTACAATAGTCCCACCATTTTTTATACACATGGGGTGGTACACATAAACCTGCATGAGCCGGTCACCAGCCAGTATCCGTGTATGACGGACATGAAGAGAAGGAGTGTGAGGGAATCTTATTCTGATGACTAATATATTAGGGAATGTTATAGGCCTGTCTAAATAGATGTGTTTTCAGGGCACATTTAAAACTGTGGATACTGGGAATTAATCTGATTGTCTGGGGTAGTGCATTCCAGAGGACTGATGCAGCACGAGAAAAATCTTGGAGACGGGAGTGGGAGGTTCGAATTATGGAGTAGGGTGGTAGACAGAGATGAGGGAGGAGATGTAAGGAGGTGCAGCACTGTGGAAATCTTTTTGGGTAAGAGTAATAAATGTGAATTTTATTCTGAATGGGATGGGCAACCAGTGCAGTGACTGGCAAAGATTAGAGGCGTTGGTGTAGCGGTTGGTGATAAATATGAGCCTGGCTGCTGCATTAACCCCTGCATTAACCCCTTATATGGGAGCATTCAGAAGAAAAGGAGCGGTATTTATCTTTTGGAGCGTAGATTTTGCTGGAATGGTTTGCGGACGCCATGTTGCATTTGCAAAACCACTGATGTATCAAACAAAAGTGACCCTGTTTTAGAAACGACACCCCTAAACGCATTTATCAAGGGGAGTAGTGAGAATTTAGACTCCACAGGTGTTTTTCAGAAATGAATACGCAGTGGATGGTGCAAAGTGAAAATTGCAATTTTTCCACTGATCTGCCTATTCACCGCACAATATGTTGTGCCCCTAGAGAATCTTACACCATAAATTGTTAAGCGGGTTCTCCCGGGTATGGTAATGCCTTACTTGTGGCCATAAATTGCTGTTTGGGCACACTGTAGGGCTAAGAAGGGAAAGACCGCCATTTTGAGCTTGGATTTTGTTTGGTAGTAGTTCTGTTTGGGGTTTTGCTGGTATTTCAGTTTATAATGTGGTGACATATGTAATCTGTGCGGAGTACATCAGGGAATATGTAATCTGTGCAGAGTACATCAGGGCATAATAAGAGGGTATAATAATGGGGTAAGTAATACAATTATCCATAGATGTGTGTTACGCTGTGAAGCGATCCGTTATGCGCAGGCCGGTGTCACACTGATAAACAGTTTTCTTTATTATCCCCTTTTGTAACACTCTGCACCTTTTGGGGACTTTTTCTCCTTCGTAGTTTGGGAAATATTGCTGGGAAAGTTTTGCGCTGGTATAATACGGGCGCCCTCGCTTCCAGCGGATGTGCTATGTCCCTTCCCTTTTCTAGTTCTTAAATACTAGGGCCCTGAAACTGAAGGAATGTTCCCCTCCGGCCTGCGCATTGAGATGTTTTTCATCACCGCATTACTAGTGCCGTAACTTTTTTCTTTTTCAGTTGATTGAGCGGTGTGCGGGCTTGTTTTTTGCGAGACGGGCTGTAGATTTTATTGGTACCATTTTAGAACACATACGACTTTTTGATCACTTTTTATTTCATTTTTTGGTAAAGGAAATTACCAAAAACAAGCAATTCTGGAATAGTTCTTTATTGGTTTTTTTTCGGCATCCACAGTGCGCCCTAAATTACATGTTAGCTTTATTCTGCGGGTCGATACGATTACGGCGATACCAAATTTATATCGTTTTTTTTATGTATTGCAGCTTTTGCACAATAAAATCACTTTTTTTATAAAATCATTTGTTTTCTGTGTCGCCATATTCTAAGACCCATACGTTTTTTATTTTTGCGTGCACAAAGCAGTGTCAGGGATTATTTTTTGCGGGACGGATTGCCGTTTTTATTAGTACTATTTTGGAGTAAGGGTATGTTCACACGCACTAATTACGGACGTAATTCGGGTGTTTTTGCCCCGAATTACGTTCGAAAATAGCGCCTCAATAGCGTTGACAAACATCTGCCCATTGAAAGCAATGGGTAGACGTTTGTCTGTTCACACGAAGCGTATATTTACGCGCCGCTGTCAAATGACGGGGCGTAAATAGACGCTCGCGTCAAAGAAGTGACCTGTCACTTCTTTGGCTGTAATTGGTGCCGTTATTCATTGACTCCAATGAATAGCAGCGCCAATTATGTCCGTAATGGATGTGGCGTTCAAGCGCCTGCACATGCCGTTACGGCTGAAATTACGGGGATGTTTTCAGACGGAAACATCCCCGTAATTTCAGCCGTTACGGACGCTGTCGTGTGAACATACCCTAAATGTGACTTTGTGATCACTTTTTATAGCATTTTTTGGAAGGAGATGTGACCTAAAACCAAAGATTCTGGCGTTGTTTTTCATGTTTTTTTTTTTTACCGCGTTCACCAAGCGGGATAAATGACACAATAATTTTGGTGTTTGGGTCGTTACGGACGCGGCGATACCAATTATGTATAGTTTTTTAAATTTTTACGGTTTTTCCTATAATAAGAGACTTACTATGGGAAAAAAGTCAGTTTAGCTTTATTTTTTTTTAAACCTGTGTGTTTTTATTGTTTTACCACATTTTTATAAAAATTTTTTTAACTTTTTTGACTTGTCCCACTTGGGACTTGAGGGCCTGATGCCCCGATCGCTACTCTAATACACTGCACTACATACGTAGTGCAGTGTATTAGCACTGTCAGTTATTCACTGACAGCAAGCCTATGAGGACGCGCCGCAGGCGGGTCCTCATCGGCTCGCGTACAAGGCAGGCTCGGACGCCATTTTCTGGCGTCCGATTGCCACAGCAACCCAGCGATTGCGTCACGTCACTGGGTTGCCGGTCGGGTTAAAATATTGAGCGCAGCATCTGAGGGGTTAATCAGCCGGATCGGAGAATAGCTCCGGTACTGGCAGTTACAGGAGGGTGCCAGCTGTATAATACAGCTGTTACCCCGCGGTGATGGTGCCGGCTTTGCTTCTGAGCCCGCACCATCACTGCAACGTAACTGTACTGCGCTTTGCGGGAACACCTTCCCGGCAGCGCCGTATATATACGGCGGATGTCGGGAAGGGGTTAAAGAGGCTCTGTCACCACATTATAAGTGGCCTATCTCCTACATAAGGAGATGGGCGCTGTAATGTAGGTGACAGCAGTGCTTTTTATTTAGAAAAACAATCTATTTTCACCACATTAGGAGCGATTTTAGCTTTATGCTGATTAGTTTCTTAATGCCCAAGTGGGCATGTTTTTACTTTAGACCAAGTGGGTGTTGTATAGAGGAGTGTATGACGCTGACCAATCAGCGTCATGCACTTCTCTCCATTCATTTAGACAGCGCATAGTGACACTGGGTTGTTCACCATGTGCTGCCTTATACTGACATATTAACGTTACTGAAGTGTTTAGACAGTAACTAGACATTCCTTCCAGGCAGGACGGAATGTCTATTCACAATCCCGACACTTCGGTAACGTTTGTTTGGTACTTACAGCAGAGCAAGCGTAATCTCGCGAGATTTTTCTGTAAATGACAGGTTACAGCGAGATTACGCTTTGCTCTGCGGTAAGTACCAAACAAACGTTAACGAAGTGCAGGGATTGTGAATAGACATCCCGTCCTGTCTGGAAGGAATGTCTACACCGCGTTCCAAATTATTATGCAAATGTTATTTTTCGCTGATTTTCCTAAATAGTCGATGCAAATGACAGTCAGTATAATCTTCAAGCCATCAACCGTTGGAGTATAATGCGAATTTTATTGAACAAATCTCCTAATGATAACAGATTTTTTTTTAGAAGTAAAAAACTGAAAATTTCTAATTATTATGCACAACAGAGATGAAAACATTTTAAAGGTTGTAAAGAGAACTAAAATGGTAATTTGTTGAATTTGCAGCATCAGGAGGTCATATTTACAGAAATCAAAAGCTCTTCCAATCAAAAAAGACTTAGCAGGCCAAGTTACATGTTAACATAGGACCCCTTCTTTGATATCACCTTCACAATTCTTGCATCCATTGAATTTGTGAGTATTTGGACAGTTTCTGCTTGAATATCTTTGCAGGATGTCAGAATAGCCTCCCAGAGCTTCTGTTTTGATGTGAACTGCCTCGCACCCTCATAGATATTTTGCTTGAGGATGCTCCAAAGGTTCTCAATAGGGTTGAGGTCAGGGGAACATTGGGGCCACACCATGAGTTTCTCTCCTTTTATGCCCATAGCAGCCAATGACACAGAAGTATTCTTTGCAGCATGAGATGGTGCATTGTCATGCATGAAGATAATTTTGCTATGGAAGGCACGGTTCTTCTTTTTGTACCACGGAAGAAAGTGGTCAGTCATAAACTCTACGTACTTTGCAGAGGTCATTTTCACACCATCAGGGACCCTAAAGGGGCCTACCAGCTCTCTCCCCATGATTCCAGCCCAAAACATGACTCCGCCACCTCCTTGCTGATGTCGCAGCCTTGTTGGGACATAGTGGCCATTCATCAACCATCCACTACTCCATCCATCTGGACCTTCCAGGGTTGCCAGGCACTCATCAGTAAACAACACGGTTTGAAAATTAGTCGTCATGTATTTCTGAGCCCACTGCAACCGTTTCTGCTTGTGAGCATTGTTTAGGGGTGGCCGAATAATAGCTTTATGCACACTTGCAAACCTCTGGAGGATCCTACACCTTGGGGTTCGCGGGACTTTAGATGCACCAGCGGCTTCAAATACCGGTTTGCTGCTTTGCAATGGCATTTTAGCAGCTGCTCTCCTAATCCTATTAATTTGTCTGGCAGAAACCTTCCTCATTATGTCTTTATCTGAACAAACCCGTCTGTGCTCTGAATCAGCCACAAATCTTTTCACAGTACGATGATCACGCTTAAGTTTTCTTGAAATATCCAATGTTTTCATACCTTGTCCAAGGTATTGCACTATTTCACGCTTTTCGGCAGCAGAGAGATCCTTTTTCTTTCCCATATAGCTTGAAACCTGTGGCCTGCTTAAAGGGAATGTGTTGCCAGCAAAACATGTTTGTTTTTTTTAGTTAAACAATTAGTGTGTAGGTGATTAAACATTGTTCTAATTTTTTTTTATTTTTTTCACGAGTCAGGAAATATTATAAATTGGATTCAATTTATAATATTTCCCAGCACTGGTCACTAGATGGAGCCATTCCCAAAATTGCAGCATTGCATGTGGTAAAGCAACCACATTGCTTTATGCTGCAAAATTGGGTAAAAATCCCTCGCTCTAGTGAGCTCTCAGAATCCCCCCCTCCTTTATCCTGGCTAGTGCCGGGAGAAACGAGGGGTTTGAACGGTCTAACCTCCTACACTGTGTTTCGCCATTTTTTGAGCTAACACACAGTGTAGTAGGTTTACATACAGTAGTAAACACACACTGAAACACGAACATACATAGAAATAACTTACCTGCTCCAGTCGCCGCCGCTCCCTCCGGTCCATCCGCTCCGTCTGCTGCCGCTGCTCCATGTGCACAAGTCCGGAAGCCGCGACCGGAAGTAGTAATCTTACTGTCCGGCCGCGACTTCCGGTCCACAGGAAAATGGCGCCGGACGGTGCGCATTTCAAATTGAACTGTGTGGGAGCGGCGCATGCGCCGTTCCCACACAGCGGCGTACACGATAGTGGATGGAACGGGCCCCGTTCGCAGTCCCTATGGGACTGGAGCTGCCGTATTCCATGTCTGTATGTGTCGTTAATCGACACATACAGAAATGGAAAAAAAAATGGCAGCCCCCATAGGGAAGAAAAAGTGCAAAAATAAAAAAAAGTAACACAGAAACACACAAATTAATCCAAACGTTTTTAATAAAGCACTAACATCGTTAACATATTAAAAAATTTTTTTGGGTGACACTGTTCCTTTAATAATGTGGAACGTCCTTCTTAAGTAGTTTTCCTTTGATTGGGCACACCTGGCAAACTAATTATCACAGGTCACCAAACCAAAAAAGCAGCATGAATCAATATGCCCCAATAAAAAGTAAATGAGGTAAATATAAGGTTCAATGGGTTGATTCTAGGGTGTTAAACCCAAAAAGCATCACAACTTAATATATTGAGCCGAAAGAAGAATGGATGCTGAGAAGCGGAGAAGTAGTGAAAAATACAAAAATACTTTATTAACATAAAATATACAGTACAATAATGATAAAAAATAAATCCATAGACCAACAGTTAAAGGAACAGTGTCACGAAAAAAAGTTTTTTTACATCAGTTTGGTTTTAGTGTTTTATTAAATTTTTTTATATTTATTTGTGTGTTTGTGTTTTACTTTTTTTTATTTTTACACTTTTTCTTCCCTATGGGGGCTGCCATTTTTTTTTCCATTTCTCTGTGTCGATTAACGACACATACAGACATGGAATACGGCAGCTACAGTCCCATAGTGAATGCGAACAGGGCCCGTTCCATTCACTATGCTGCACGCCGTCTGTGTGGGAACGGCGCATGCGCCGCTCCCACGCAGTCCAAGTTGAACTGTGCGCCAGCCGGCGCCATTTTCCTGTAGACCGGAAGTCGCGGCCGGACAGTAAGATCACTACTTCCGGTCGCGGCTTCCGGACTTGTGCACTTGGAGCGGCGGTAGCAGACGGAGCGGACGGCCCGGAGGGAGCGGCGGTGACTGGAGCAGGTAAGTTATTTCTATGTATGTTCGTGTTTTACTGTGTGTTTACTAGTGTATGTAAACCTACTACACTGTGTGTTAGCTCAAAAAATGGCGACACACAGTGTAGGAGGTTTGACCGTTCAATCCCCTCGTTTCTCCCGGCACTAGCCAGGATAAAGGAGGGGGGATTCTGAGAGCTCACTAGAGCGAGTGAGTTTTCCCAAATTTTGCAGCATAAAGCAATGTGGTTGCTTTACCACATGCAATGCTGCAATTTTGGGAATTGCTCCATCTAGTGACCAGCACTGGGAAATATTATAAATTAGAATCTAATTTATAATATTTCCTGACTAGTGAAAAAAGGTAAAAAATTAGAACAATGTTTAATCATTTTTACACTAACTGTTCAATTAAAAAAAAAAAAAACTCGCAACACATTCCCTTTCAAACACAGGTGTCTGAGATTGATTATAATGATCCAAAGAGTCTTAAGACACAATAACATCCATGAGTTTAATTGAAAAACTAATAATTAAATGTTTATGACACTTAAATACAATGTGCATAATAATTTGGAACGCGGTCTAGTCACTGTCTTACCACTTCAGTAACGTTAATATGTCATTATAAGACAGCACACAGTGAACAACGCAGTGTCACTATGCGCTGACTAAATGAATGGGGAGAAGTGCAGGACGCTGATTGGTCAGCGTCATACACTCCTCTGTACAACGCCCACTTGGTCTAAAGTAAAAACACACCCACTTGGGCATTAAGAAGCTAATTAACATAAAGCTAAAATCGCTCCTAATGTGGTGAAAATAGATTGTTTTTCTAAATAAAAAGCACTGCTGTCACCTACATTATAGCACCCATCTCCTTATGTAGGAGATAGGGTACTTATGATGTGGTGACAGAGTCTCTTTAAAGGACGGATGTCGCGAAAAAATATCAAATATCAATTTGCTTTTAGTGTTTTATTAAAAAAGGTTTTATTTATTTGTGTGTTTGTGTTTTACTTTTTTTTATTTTTGCACTTTTACTTCTCTATGGGGGCTGCCATTTTTTTTTTCATCTCTGTGTGTGTCGATTAACGACACATACAGACATGGAATACGGCACATACAGCCCCATAGAAAATGCGAACGGGACCCGTTCCATTCACTATGCTGTACGCCGTCTGTGTGGGAACGGCGCATGCGCCGCTCCCACACAGTCCAAATTGAAGGTATTCGGCCGAGCGACATCCGGCGCCATTTTCTTGTGGACCGGAAGCCGCGGCCGGACAGTAAGATTACTAGTTCCGGTCGCGGCTTCCGGACTTGTGTTCTAATGCAAGCACTTGGAGCGGAGGGAGCAGACGGAGCGGACGGACGGGAGGGAGCGGCGGCAGCAGGAGCAGGTAAGTTATTTCTGGGTATGTACGTGTTTTACTGTGTGTTTACTACTGTATGTAAACCTACTACACTGTGTGTTAGCTCAAAAAATGGCGACACACAGTGTAGGAGGTTTGACCGTTCAATCCCCTCCTTTCTCCTGGCACTAGCCAGTATAAGGGAGGGGGGATTCTGTGAGCTCACTAGAGCGAGTGAGTTTTCTCAACTTTTGCAGCATAAAGCAATGTGGTTGCTTTACCACATGCCAATGCTGCAATTTTGATAATAGCTCCATCTAGTGACCAGCACTGGGAAATGTTATAAATTAGAATCTAATTTATAATATTTCCTGACTTGTGAAAAAATTAAAAAAATTAGAACAATGTTTAATCATTTATACACTAACTGTTTAACTAAAAAAAAAAAAAACATTTTTTCTAGCGACACATTCTCTTTAAGGATAGATTGGAAAGGGGAGACTTTAGTGAGGCGAAGACCGACTAGTAATGAGTTACAGTAGTCAAGACGAGAGTGAATCAGAGCAACAATGAGTTTTGGCTGTTTCCTCAGTAAGAGAAGGGCGGATTCTGGAGATGTTTTTGAGGTGAAAATGACAGGAGCGTGAAAGTGATTAAATGTGAGGAGTAAAGGAAAGATCTGAGTCAAAAATAACCCGAGACAGCGGGCGTGCTGCTTGGGGGTTATGATAGTGCCACACACAGAGATGGAAACACCAGGTTTAGGGAGGTTAGTAGATGGTGGGAACACAAGGAGCTCAGTTTTAGAAAGATTCAGTTTCAGATAGAGAGAGGACATGATGTTAGAGACAGCGGACAAAAAATCACTGGTGTTTTGTATTAGAGCAGAGGTGATGTTATGGGAGGAGGCATATAATTGGGTGTCATCAGCATAGAGATGGTACTGGAAGACAAATCTGCTGATGGTTTGTCCAATAGGGGCTGTGTAGAGAGAAAAGAGGAGCGGACCTAGGACTGATCCCTGAGGAACCACAACAGCAAGTGGAAGAGGAGAAGTAGTAGAACCAGCAAATGACACACTGAACGAGCGGTCAGAGAGATAGGAGGAAAACCAAGAGAGAGCAACGTCCTTGATGCCAATAGAGTGGAGCATGTTAAGTAGGAGTTTGTGGTCTACAATGTCAAAGGCTGCAGAGAGATCCAGAAGTATTTACTGTCCGATTTAGCCACCAAGTGATCATTTGAGACTTTAGTAAGGGCAGTTTCTGTGGAGTGTAGAGTGCGGAAACCAGATTGTAAGGGGTCTAGAATGGAGTTAAAAGAGATAGCGGATAAGGCGAGAGTAGACCAAGCGTTCCAGGAGTTTGGAGATGAAGCGCAGATTAGAGACTGATCGGTAGTTAGCAGCGCTGAATGGATCAATAGTTGTTTTTTTCAGTAATGGGTTTATAATGGCATGTTTAAAAGAGGAGGGAAAGATACCAGAGGAAAGAGAGAGGTTAAAGGGAATGTGTTGCTAGAAAAAAAAATTTTTTTTTTTTTTTAGTTAAAAATTATTATTTAAGTGATTACACATTGTTTTAATTTTTTTAATTTTTTCACAAGTCAGGAAATATTCTAATTTATAAAATTTCCATGTGCTGGTCACTAGAGGGAGCAGTTCCCAAAATTTCAGCATGGTCAATGTGGTAAAGCAACCTCATTGCTTTATGCTGCAAATTTGGGGTAGACACACTCGCTTAGTGTCCTCACACAATCCCCCCTCCCTTATTCTGGCTAGTGCCAGGAGAAGGAGGGGGTTGAATCTTCAAACCTCCTACACTGTGTTCCGCCATTTTCTGAGCGACTGCACAGTGTAGGAGGATTAGATACAGTGCTAATCAGACAGTATAACACGGACATACACGAACATAATACACACATCACATACACAAACATAACTTACCTGCTCCTGCCGCCTCCGCCCCTATTCCTTGCGTCTTCGCTTCCTTGAACATATGGCCGGAAGCCGCGGCCGGAAGTCGTCATCTGACTGTCCGGCAGCAGCTTCCGGTCCACATGAAAATGGCGCCGGATTTTGCTCTGCTAACGTGCTTCGTTTTGGTCTGTGTGGGAGCCCCATAGAGAAGTAAAAATGTAAAAAAAAGTAGAACACACGAACACAGATAAATTTTATTTTTTTATCATACTAAAAGCAATATGATAAAAAAATAATAATTTCATGACACCTTCCCTTTAAATATTTTAGTCAGGTGACTAGTGACAGCTGGGGAGAGGGACTGGAGGAAGTGTGAGGGGATAGGATCACTAGGGCAGGTAGTAGGACGAGAAGAAGAGAGGAGCCTAGAGACTTCTTCTGTTATTGGGTCAAATGCTGAAAGTGAAGAAGAGGGAGTGCGGGAGGGAAGGGGATCGATGTTACTAGGGGACTGGGAGATAATATCATGCCGGATGTTGTCAATTTTAACTTTAAAATAAGTGGCCAGGTCTTCAGCACTGAGATCTATGATTGGCGTCTGCACTTTAGTACTAAGAAGGGAGTGAAAAGTATCAAAGTGGCGTTTTGGATTATTAGATAGTGTGGAGATGAGGGAAGTGAAATAGACTTGTTTGGCTCGGTGAAGGGCAGAGTTGTAAGTTTTGAGCATAAATTTGTAATGGAGGAAGTCTGCAGCCAAATGCGATTTTCTCCACAGTCGTTCGGCACATCTCAAGCACCGCTGAAGAAAGCAGGATTGAGGCCTGTGCCAGGGTTGTCGTCGTCTTTGTCGAGTGGTTTGGAGTGTAGGGGGGCTGCTTCATCCAATGCATTTTTGAGAGTGTTATTGTAAAGTTTGGCAGCCAGATTGGGACAGGAGAGGGAAGAGATAGGGGACAATGAGTACTGTAGACTGTCTATGAGTTGCTGAGTGTTAATGGCATGTAGATTTCTGTATGTCTGATACGTAGGGATAACCTGAGAAGGCAGAGAATATTTGATAGTAAAGGAGAGAATGTTGTGGTCAGAAAGCGGAAGAGGAGAGTTAATCAAGTCAGAAACTGAGCCGAGATGGAAGAAGACCAGGTCAAGTGAATGCCCATCTTCATGTGTAGGAGAGTTAGTAAGTTGTGACAGACCTAGGGACGAGGTTAAAGATAGAAACTGGAAGGCAGATGGGGAGATTGGGTTATCAATGTGGATGTTGAAGTCACCCATGATGAGAGTGGGTGTTTCAGAGGATAGAAATTGTGGAAGCCAGGCAGCAAAATGATCCAGGAATTGGCGGGGTGAGCCAGGGGGGTGGTAGACCACTGCCACTCGGAGGGAAAAAGGGTGAAAGAGTCTGAGGGTGTGGACTTTAAAAGAGGGAAATGTGAGTGAGGGGACCGGGGGAATGACCTGAAAAGTGCAGTGTGGAGAAAGAAGTATACCTACTCCTCCACCCTGCCTGTTCTCAGGTCTGGGGGCATGAGAGAACTGGAGACCACCATAAGATAGAGCAGCAGGGGAAGCAGTGTCAGACAGGTGTAGCCATGTTTCTGTAATAGCCAGGAGGTTGAGAGAGTTAGAAAGGAATAAGTCATGAATAAAGGTGAATCGGTTGTACACGGACCGAGAATTCCAGAGAGCACAGTTAAAAGAGACCGGAGAAGACGTACAAGGAATGGTAAGAAGATTTGCAAGGTTTCTATGTGTGGCAGGTAGGGGGTTGAGCTTGGCAGAAGAGAAGGGAGGACCAAGGTTAGGAGAGATGTAGCAGGAGTATGGAGAGAGACAGCAAATGGTTATGTGATTTATGAGAGTTATTTTTATGTTGAGCAGTGGGATGAGATGGGTTAAGGTGACTGAGGAAAGTGAATAGTGCATGGGAGCTGTACATGGGCGAGGGATGGAGAGAGGGACTGACGTGGACTGATTTTTGCCAAGGACTAAATGGGCGATAGAATTGTAAACCAAGAGCAGCTATAACCCCTTCCCGACATCCGCCGTATATATACGGCGCTGCCGGGAAGGTGTTCCCGCAAGGCGTAGTACAGTTACATCGCAGTGATGGTGCGGGCTCAGAAGCAGAGCCGGCACCATCACCGCGGGGTGACAGCTCTATTATACAGCTGGCACCCTCTTGTAACTGCCCGGACCGGAGCTGTTCTCCGATCCGACTGATTAACCCCTCAGATGCAATAGAGCGCAGCATCTGATGGGTTTTAACCCGACCGGCAATCTAGCGACGCAATCGCTGGGTTGCTATGGCAATCGGACACCAAAAAATGGCGTCCGAGTCTGCCTTGTACGGGAGCCAATGAGTGTCCTCATAGGCTTGCTGTCAGTGAATAAATGACAGCGCTAATACACTGCACTACGTATGTAGTGCAGTGTATTAGAGTAGTGATCGGGGCATCAGGCCCTCATGTCCCCTAGTGGGACAAGTAAATAAAAATGTCGTAAAACAAAAAACACACAAGTTTCAAGTTAAAAAAAAAGCTAAACTGCCTTTTTTCCCATACTAAGTCTTTTATTATTGGAAAAAACGTAAAAAAATTAAAAACTATACATAATTGGTATTGCCACGTTCATAAAGACCCAAACTACAAAACTATTATGTAAATTATCCCGCACAAAAAACCATGAAAAACAACGCCAGAATCTTTGTTTTTAGGTCACATCTCCTCCAAAAAAATGCTATAAAAAATGATCAAAAAGTCACATTTACTCCAAAATAGTACCAATAAAATTGACAATCCCTGACACAACTTTGTCCACGCAAAAATAAAAAAGTTATGGGTCTTAGAATATGGCGACACAGAAAACAAATAATTTTATAAAAAAAGTGATTTTATTGTGCAAAAGCTGCAATACATAAAAAAAACTATATAAATTTGGTATCGCCGTAATCGTATCGACCCGCAGAATAAAGCTAACATGTAATTTAGGGCGCACTGTGGATGCCGAAAAGAAAAACCCAATAAAAAACTATTCCAGAATTGCTTGTTTTTGGTAATTTCCTTTACCAAAAAATTAAATAAAAAGTGATCAATAAGTCGTATGTGTTCTAAAATGGTACCAATAAAATCTACAGCCCGTCTCGCAAAAAACAAGCCCGCACACCGCTCAATCAACTGAAAAATAAAAAAGTTATGGGTCTTAGAATATGGCGACACAGAAAACAAATGATTTTATAAAAAAAGTGATTTTATTGTGCAAAAGCTGCAATACATAAAAAAAACTATATAAATTTGGTATCGCCGTAATCGTATCGACCCGCAGAATAAAGCTAACATGTAATTTAGGGCACACTGTGGATGCCGAAAAAACCCCCCAATAAAAAACGATTCCAGAATTGCTTGTTTTTGGTCATTTCCTTTACCAAAAAATGAAATAAAAAGTGATCAAAAAGTCGTATGTGTTCTAAAATGGTACCAATAAAATCTACAGCCCGTCTCGCAAAAAACAAGCCCGCACACCGCTCAATTAACTGAAAAATAAAAAAGTTATAGCACTAGTAATGCGGTGATGAAAAAACATCTCAATGCGCAGGCCGGAGGGGAACATTCCTTCAGTTTCAGGGCCCTAGTATTTAGGAACTAGAAAAGGGAAGGGACATAGCATATCCGCTGGAAGCGGGGGTGCCCGTATTATACCAGCGCAAAACTTTCCCAGCAATATTTCCCAAACTACGAAGGAGAAAAAGTCCCCAAAAGGTGCAGAGTGTTACAAAAGGGGGATAAGAAAGAAAACCGTTTATCAGTGTGACACCGGCCTGCGCATAACGGATTGCTTCACATCGTAACACACATCTATGGATAATTGTATTATTTACCCCATTATTATACCCTCTTATTATGCCCTGATGTACTCCGCACAGATTACATATGCCCTAATGTACTCCGCACAGATTACATATGCCACCACATTATAAACTGAAATACCAGCAAAACCCCAAACAGAACTACTACCAAGAAAAATCCATGCTCAAAAGGGCGGTCTTTCCCTTCTTAGCCCTACAGTGTGCCCAAACAGCAATTTATGACCACAAGTAAGGCATTACCATACCCGGGAGAACCCGCTTAACAATTTATGGGGTAAGATTCTCTAGGGGCACAACATATTGTGCGGTGAATAGGCAGATCAGTGTAAAAATTGCAATTTTCACTTTGCATCTTCCACTGCGTATTCATTTCTGAAAAACACCTGTGGAGTTTAAATTCTCACTACTCCCCTTGATAAATGCCTTTAGGGGTGTAGTTTCTAAAACGGGGTCACTTTTGTTTGGTACATCAGTGGTTTTGCAAATGCAACATGGCGTCCGCAAACCATTTCAGCAAAGTCTACGCTCCAAAAGATAAATACCGCTCCTTTTCTTCTGAATGCTCCCATATATGTAAACAGCTGATTATAACCACATATGAGGTGTTACCGTACTCGGGAGAAATTTCTTTACAAATGTTGGCGTGCTTTTTCTTCTCTATTCCTTGTAAAAATGAAAAATGTTGATTTAAAACGACATCTTGTTGTAAAAAAAAAATATTTTTCATTTTCATGGCTTAATTCTAATTAATTCAGCAAAAGACCTTTGGGATCAAAATGTTCACTATACTCCTAGATGATTCCTCAAGGGGTGCAGTTTCCCAAATGGAGTCACTTTTGCAGTGTTTCCACTGTACTAGTACTACAGGGGCTCAGCAAATGTGACATGGCGCCCAGAAACCATTCCAAAATCCAAATGGTGCTCCTTCCATTCTGAGGCCTACCGTGTGTCCAAACAGTTGTTTATGACCACATGTGGCGTATTGTTTTACTCGGGAGAAATGTCTTTACTAATTTTATGGTGCTTTTTTTTACTTTAGTCCTTGGAAATGAAAAAAAATTAGCTAAACCTAAATTTTATTTGAAAAAATGTAGATTTTCATTTTCACAGCCTACTTCCAAAAATGTATGCAAAAAACCTGTGGGGTCAAAATGCTCACTATACCCCTAGATAATTTCCTCAAGGGGTATAGTTTCCAAAATGGGGTCACTTGTTGGGGGGTTTCCACTGTTTTAACCCCTCAGGGGCTTTGCAAATGCGACATGGCCACCGCAAACCATTCATGCTTAATTTGAGTTCCAAAAGCCAAATGGCGCTCTTTCCCTTCTAAGCCCTGCCGTGTATCCAAACAGCCGTTTATTACCACATGTGGCGTATTGTTTTACTCGGCAGAAATTTCTTTACAAATTTTATGGTGCTTTTTCTCCTTTAGTCCTTGTGGAAACGAAAAAAAAATTAGCTAAACCTACATTTTATTTGAAAAAAAATGTAGATTTTCATTTTCACAGCCTACTTCCAAAAATTTCTGCAAAAAACCTGTGGGGTCAAAATGCTCACTATACCCCTAGATAATTTCCTCAAGGGGCTTTAGTTTCCAAAATGGGGTCACTTTGGGGTTTCCACTGTTTTGTCCCCTCAGGGGCTTTGCAAATGTGACGTGGCCTCCGCAAACCATTCCTGCTAAATTTGAGCTCCAAGAGCCAAATGGCGCTCTTTCCCTTCTAAGCCCTGCCATGTGTCCAAACAACCGTTTATTACCACATGTGGGGTATTGTTTTACTCGGGAGAAACTGCTCTACAAATGGTATGGTGCTTTTTCTACTTTAGTTCCTTTGGAAATGAAAAAAAATTAGCTAAACCTACATTTTATTTGAAAAAATGTAGATTTTCATTTTCATGGCCTAGTTCCAAAAATTTTTGCAAAAAAACTGGCGGATCAAAATGCTTGCTACACCCCTAAATAAATTCCTCGAGGGGTGTAGTTTCCCAAATGGGGTCACTTTTGGAGGGTTTCCACTGTTTTAGTTCCACAAGACCTCTTCAAAGCTGACATGGTCCCTAAAATATATTCTAATAAAAAGGAGGCCCAAAATCCACTAGGTGCTACTTTTGCTTCGGAGGCCTGTGCTTCAGTCCAGTAGCACAATAGAGCCACATGTGGGATATTTCCTAAAACTGCAGAACCTGGGCAATAAATATTGAGTTGCATTTCTTTGGTAAAACCTTCTGTGGTACAAAAAAAATGGATTCAAAATGAATTTCTGCAAAAAAATAATGAACTTTGTAAATTTCACCTCTACTTTGCATTAATTCCTGCGCAATGTCTAAAGGGTTAAGAAACTTTCTAAATGCTGTTTTGAATACTTTGAGGGGTGCAGTTTTTAAAATGGGGTGACTTATTGGGGGTTTCTAATATCTAAGTACCTCAAAGCCACTTCACAACTGAACTGCTCCCTGTAAAAATAGCATTTTGACATTTTCTTGAAAATTTGAGAAATTGCTGCTAAAGTTCTAAGCCTTGTAACGTCCTATAAAAATAGAAGGATGTTCAAAAAACGATGCCAAACTAAAGTAGACATATGGGGGATGTTAATTAGGAACAATTTGTGTGGTATAGCTGCCTGTCTTACAAGCAGATACATTTAAATTGAGAAAAATGCAAATTTTTGCAATTTTTCGCTAAATTTTTGTGTTTTTCACAATTAAATACTGAATGTATCGGGCAAATTTTGCCAGTACCATAAAGTCCAATGTGTCACGAGAAAACAATCTCAGAATCGCTTGGATAGGTAAAAGCATTCCGGAGTTATTACCACATAAAGTGAAACATGTCAGATTTGAAAAATGAGGCTCTGTCAGGAAGGTCAAAAGTGGCCACAGCGAAAAGGGGTTAACCCGTTAGTGACCGCCAATACGCCTTTTAACGGCAGCCACTAACGGGCTTTATTCTGATGCATGTGCCTTTTTACGGCACTGCATCAGGATAAAGTAAACAGAGCAGGGAGTGTCAAATCTCCCTGCTCTCAGCTGCTAGAGGCAGCTGAGGGCTGGGAGCATTCCTGCTCTGCCGGGTGAGATCGATATTAGTATCGATCTCACCCGTTTAACCCTTCAGATGCGGTGCGCAATAGCGTGCACCGCATCAGAGTGGTTTTGGAGAGAGGGAGGGAGCTCCCTCTCTCTCCCACCGACACCCGGCGATACGATCGCCGAGTGTCTGTGTCTCTAATGGCAGCCGGGGGCCTAATAAAGGCCCCCAGGTCTGCCTGGAGCGAATGCCTGCTAGATCATGCCGGAGGCATGACCTAGCAGATGCCTGGCCGTTTTAAACGGACAGGCAGTAATACACTGCAATACAAAAGTATTGCAGTGTATTACAATAGCGATCGGAGAATCGCATATTATAGTCCCCTAATGGGACTAGTAAAAAAGTTAAAAAAAAGTTTAATAAAGTTAATGAAAAAAAAATGTGAAAAAAAATGAAAAACCCAGCTTTTCCCCTTACACAATGCTTTACTATTAAAAAACCAAAATAAAGTAAAAAAGTTACACATATTTGGTATCGCCGCGTCCGTAACGACCCCGACTATAAATCTATAACATTATTTAACCCGCACGGTGAATACAGTAAAAAATGTAATCAAAAACTATGGAAAAATTGCTGTTTTCTGTGAATCCTGACTTTAAAAAAATGTTATAAAAAGTGATCAAAAAGTCGCATCTACTCAAAAATGGTACCAATAAAAACTACAAGTCTTCCCGCAAAAAAAAGTCCTCATACAACCGCATCGGCGAAAAAATGAAAACGTTACTGCTCTTCAAATATGGAGACACAAAAACAAATAATTTTGAAAAAAAAGCGTTTTTACTGTGTAAAAGTAGTAAAACATAAAAAAACTATACAAATTTGGTATCGTTGCAATCGTAACAACCCGCTGAATAAAGTTATGGTGTTATTTATATCACACGGTAAACGCCGTTGATTTAAGACGCGAAAAAAAGTGGCGAAATTTCAGGTTTTTTTCTATTCCCCCCCAAAAAAAAGTTAATAAAAGTTAATCAATAAATAATATGTCCCCCAAAATGGTGCTATTAAAAAGTACAACTTGTCCCGCAAAAAACAAGACCTTATACAGCTATGTCGACGCAAAAATAAAAGAGTTATAGCTCTTGGAATGCGACGATGGAAAAACGTAAAAAATGGCTTGGTCATTAAGGTCTAAAATAGGCTGGTCATTAAGGGGTTAATGATGAGTGCGGTAGTGAACATGTTTGTTTATATTTTGTTTGTAAACAGATAGAATATTGAATCTAATAATTAGAATGTGTGATCGTTTGTTTGGTTTTGCAGCTTAACTGCCACTTACCCTGTCCAACTGCCATGTATAACTGCCAGGGCACTTTGACAATATGACACTTAGACAGAGATTACTTCTGCCGTCGTGCCCCCCTCCATTTCATTGATTCAGACTAGTAAAGCTGGGGCGTAGCATCAGCGGTCATGTTTATGGTATGCTGTTTTTTATTTTGCCTTAGGCCTCATGCACACGACCGTAGAATTCATCCGCAATTCTGTAATTACGGACCCATTAATTTATATTGCCCACAGACACCTTCCCATATATGTACGGGAAGATGTCCATGCCATAGAAAGGGTCTGCAAAAGATAGGACATGTTTTTCGCTTTTTACGGACCGTGCTCCCATATATGAGAGCACGGCCTGCAAAAGCGGGTGGCTGCCCGCGGCCGGCCGTGCCCATAATCACGGATCGTGATTACGGGCACGGTCGTGTGCATGGGGCCTTATTACTTATGATATGGACAAATTGTAATTATTGTCACCATCAGTATCTGTCCTCAGTGAGGTTTACAATCTATTTTCCTTGTATCAGACACACACACACACACTGTTAGGCCCCATTCTCATTACGTTTAGCATAGGCCGGAAAAAGCTCCTGATGTGTACGTTAAACGTAGGCTGTGAAAGATGCCTAACAGTAGCATTGATCACCCATAGACTATAATGGTATCTGTTAAACGGATATGTCATGAAAAGGGACATGATAGTTCCAGACTTATCCATTAAATGGATGCCATACTAGACTATGGGTAACAGATACCACTGTTAGGCATCTGACACCAGAATCCGTCACACATAGGATATTCTGACATCCATTTAACGGATAAATTGGGAACTCTCTCGACCCTTCCATTGTATGGAATAGGGTTGTATCCTACCTTAAAACAAAAAAGTTATACCGACATTTATTAGCCCAATGCAGGCTAAAAGTACACTCTTTTGCCCTTTGTTGGGCTGATTGAGTCTTATGGACACGCTTAGCGTGTATGCTAGGAGCTTTCCTGGCATAAAAGCTAAATGTATATCACAAATGTGATGTGAACAGGGCTTTCTAGTGTGTGAATGAGTTTATCGGGCAAACTGCTAATCACCATTCCACCACTCCTGTTCTGACTTCTGTTCTTCTTGTCTGAACCCCATTTCCGTGGTAACTATTAGTACAGTTCAGTGGCGTAACTACCGCTATAGCAGCCGTAGCGGCTGCTACAAGCCCGCAGCATGAGGGGGCCCGTGCCGCCCGCCGGCACGGGCCCCCCCTCCCATGGCCGGAGGCTCCGCTAGCGCGACGCCACTGAAGGGTTTGTTCCTACAAAATACATGCATCCCCTATCCACAGGATAGGGGATACATGTGTGATTGCTGGGACGCCCAGCGATAAGGAGAACGGGGGACCGAAAGTCCCCCGAAGTTCTCCATGACAAACCTCTGTCTGCAGCTCCATAGAAATGACTTGTGCACCGGTCGCGCTTGTGCACATGCGTGATCCGCGCTCCTTTCATTTTTATTGAACTGCGCAGATGCCGGAAGTCCGAGGTTTGTGTCCTGGAGAACTTCGGGGGACTTTCGGTCCCCCGTTCTCCTTATCGCTGCCAGCGATCACACATGTATCCCCCTATCCTGTGGATAGGGGATACATCTCTTTTGTAGGACAAACTATAGGCTGTTTTTTTTTGGGGGGGGGCTATATGGCGTTATCTACAGGGGCGTCTGTATGGCGTTATCTACAGGGGGGACTCTGTATGGCGGTATCTACAGGGGGGTCTGTATGGCGTTATCTACAGGGGGGTCTATATGGCGTTATCTACAGGGGGTGTCTGTATGGCGTTATCTACAGGGGGGCTGTATGGCGTTATCTACAGGGGGGCTGTATGGCGTTATCTACAGGGGGGATTTGGGGCTGTAAAACGTTATCTACAGGGGGGCTGTATGGCGTTATCTACAGGGGGGCTGTATGGCGTTATCTACAGGGGGATTTGGGGCTGTAAGACGTTATCTACAGGGGGGGCTGTATGGCGCTATCTACAGGGGGGCTGTATGGCGTTATCTACAGGGGGGCTGTATGGCGTTATCTACAGGGGGGCTGTATGGCATTACCTACAGGGGGATTTGGGGCTGTAAGGCGTTATCTACAGGGGGCTGTGTATGGCGCTATCTACAGGGTGCTGTGTATGATGCTATCTATAGGGGGCGCTGTGTGGTGGAATCTATAGGGAGGCACTATCTACAAGGGGGGGTTGTGTGATACCCAGCGGAGGGGGGGCCCCAGTCAAAAGTTTGCTATGGGGCCCAGTCTTTCCTAGTTATGCCCCTGGAACAGTTGGTGGGTTATTTAAGCGCTATCCTCTGCCTGACCTTCAATTTGCTCAGACCTATCGACCTGTTGTCTGCATTAGCTTTAGCCTTGACTATCAATGTTTTTATGGGCTGTTACGTACTTCAGCACATTTCACTGATATGAGACTACTCTGGGGCAGCTATGGGGGCTTTATGCTGTAAGGGGCAGCTATGGGGCATTATACTGTATGGGGCACTATTTACATGGGCACTATCTACTTGGAAACTGTGGCACTATCTACAAGGGCAATGGCAGTTAATATGTGGGCACTGGCACTAGGGGCAGCTATGGGGGCATTATACTGTATAAGGGCAGCTAGGGGCATTATGCTGTATGGGGCAGCTATGGGTGCTTTTTGCTGTAAAGGGCAGCTATGGGGCATTACACTGTATGGGGCAGCTATGGGGGCATTATACTGTATGGGGGCATCTGTGTGGGCTTTATACTGTATGGGGGCATTATACTGTATGGGGCAGCTATGGGGGCATTATTCTGTATGCGGGAATTTGGACATTATACTGCATGGGGGCATCTGTGTGGGGACTATACTACTGTATATAGGGCATCTGTGTGGGCATTATACTGTATGGGAGAATCGGTGTGGGCATTATAATGCATGGGAGAATCTGTGTGATCATTATACTGTATGGGGGCATCTGTGTTGGCTTTATACTGTATGGGTGCATCTATGGGGGCATTATACTGTATGGTGGCAGCTAGAGGGCATTATACTGTGTGGGGCAGCTATTTGGAATTATACTGTGTGGGAGGCACTATGTGAGCATGTGGGCTTAACTGGGTGTGCATGGGGGGGATTGCATGGGATTAAAGGCGTGGCTTAAAATTAAACAAATGTGTCCCTCTTTGTGATACTTGAAAATTGGGAGGTATGCTGGTTTGTTCCTCAGCTCTTTTGTCATTATCTATGGTTACAACCCAGGCTATGTTTCTCAACTATCGACCTGTTGTCTGCATTAGCTTTAGCCTTGACTATCAATGTTTTTATGGGCTGTTACGTACTTCAGCACATTTCACTGATAGGAGACTACTCTGGAAAACACAAACCTGGGGATATCTAATTGCAAAGGACATACCTCCTTGCAAGGTCAAGGGTGAATATCAGTGCTTCCTTAAAGAGGCTCTGTTTTTTCTTTTTAAAAACGAGCATTTTTGGCCAAGTTATGACCATTTTTATATTTATGCAAATGAGGCTTTCTAAAGTACAACTGGGCGTGTTTAAAGTTATGTACAAGTGGGTGTGTATTGTGTATGTACATCTGGGCGTTTTTACTTCTTTTACTAGCTGGGCGTTGTGAATAGAAGTGTATGATGCTGACGAATCAGCATCATCCACTTCTCTTCACAACACCCAGCTTCTGGCAGTGCAGACACACAGCGTGTTCTCGAGAGATCACGCTGTGACGTCACTCACTTCCTGCCCCAGGTCCTGCATCATGTCGGACGAGCGAGGACACATCGGCACCAGAGGCTACATTTGATTCTGCAGCAGCATCGGCGTTTGCAGGTAAGTCGATGTAAGTCGATGTACACAGGGCAGTTATCGGGCAGACAAGCATTCATAGAATGCTCGTTGCCAATAATTGCCCCGTTGCCAAAAATGTATGCAATATACTGAAATATTATTACTGTCGGCAGCACATCTCCCTGTGTAAACAGGAAGACATGCTGCCAACATGATAACAATGTATGGGGATGAGCGATAGGAGTAATGAGCGCTCGACCCCATACTAGCTCCTTCTGAAAGGAGTAAACGAGCGCCGATGAATGAACTGATCGGCGCTCCGTTGCACCGGCCAAAATTGGAAAGTTACTGACAATCTATCCCTGGGCAACTATGCCCAGGGTTTTGGGGGAGGGGTGGGCAACAAGTCACTGTAATATATACTTTATATATTTTCTTTAATACCAGCGCTTGTTTAATAAATTTTCTGCATACGAAAAAAGCACCTTTTTCTTATTTCCACATTGTTGTCTATGGTATTCACAGGAATCATTTTGGTAAAAGGTTTAGGTATTATCTTTTTTATACATTATATTAATATGATCATGCATTTGTAAAATCTGGTCACCTCCTAGCTGGCGTCACTGGGTACTGCAGCTAAGAACTGTCCTTATTTAGATTTTTTTATTTATTTCACTTTCTCTTTCAGATTCCAGCAGAATTTTCGTGTTACCTTTCATTACATGTTGGTCCTGCAAGCAGTGTAAGCAATCTCTGGCTGCTGATGTCACAAGCCATCCTACCGGCACGCTATTCTTAGCTGTGTCACATCTATTTCTGTCCCTCCTCCACACAGTGCTGAAAGCAGAATGACGGTTACAGACAGCGCTCACTCTTCAGAGTATACAAGACGTTTACGAAGGGAATTGAGTGGGTGGCTGCGACTTCTCCCCACCTAAGAATACAGCGAGCTCTACTTTCTGATGCTTCTTTTTATTTATTTTTAAAACTCTTATGAAGACGCTTGGATCTTTTAACTCACATGATTCTGAATATGCTTGGAGAACCTATGTCTAAATGTAAAGGCATGGCTTAGGGAATATTCATGCGTAACAGATTTTCTGCGTATTTTCTGCCCGGAATTGTAAACGGAAAACAGTAGTAGCAAAGTGGGTGTTATTTGACAAATGTCATCAACACGATGCGGAAAAATTCTGTCCAGAAATTCACCTCCAGTGCGTCATTTTAGTTCCGCAGCATGTCAACTATTGCTGCAGAAAGCGGACTGATTTGCTAAGTTTTTCTGATGTACTGCGTAATTTGATGCGGAAACGCTACGGAATTTCTTACAGGGGGTGGAAATGACATCACAGGAAGAAGAAATATCACCATAACACAGTCCTTAAAAAAAACGCACCATAAAAACGCATCAAAAATCCACACTATTTTCGCAGTAAAGAATGCATAAAATGGTGCGGATTTTCTGCAGATTGTCTACTAGTTGATGCGTAAATGCTATGGAAATACCGGCCGGAAAAAAACTAGGCAAATTCCGCAGCGTTTGGACAAGCCCTTATACTGCAATGCTGCAATATAATTCTATATGGGAATTGATCTCTTTGTGAGTGTGAATGAATGGCAATAGCAGGGAATTCAATTTAATGGAAGAATTTACTCCACTTGTAACACAAAAAAACAGACTGTCATACTAGGAGGAACATAGGAGCTTACTACATACTGCTTACCATGATGACGTGTCCCTCCAACGTCCTGCAGCCCTGGGATGACATTTCATCCCGTATGACCACTGCAGCCTGTGATTGGCTGCAGCGGTCACATGGGATGAATAGTTACCTCAGGAGGCCGATCTGGACATAGAAACACAGAATTCTTGGAAAGTATGAGATATTTTTTTTCCTTAGTTGCAATTTTTGCGGCAGAATCGCAGCTTTTCCACCGGAAAACAGTCGCAAAATCTGCTATTTGTTGCCGGTTTTACCTCTGTATTGAATTCAATAGGGAAGACTCGCAAAAAAAAAAAGCAGTGATTACGCAAATACAATTAAAATGCTGTGGGTTAAAAAAAATACACTGCAGGTCAATTTCTGAGTGCTTTTTCCGCTCATCATTTACGTAGCGTGTGGATGAGATTTGTTCAATTCTCATCCACTCTGGTGCTACTGCATTATGCTGCGGCTTTTACGCTACATGTGAATTTACCCTAATGGTATACAAAATTAATCAGCACAGAATTTTAGAACTAAAATTTAAATGGTGGTAAAAGGTGTACTTTTTCTTTTAGTATAATCCCTTCCCGCCCAATTCATGAAAATTAATGGCATAATGTTGCCGCAAACTCAGTTCCTTGTCTCTAAACAGAGCGCACATTTAAAACTAAAATAGGTTCTATGTCCTTACCACTACAGTGAAAGACAAACTCATATATTTGGCATTGCTATGCACTGAAAAATTAAAGGATTCCATTTTGGGGTAAATATTATTGACTGATCAAAGTGCTTCTAAATAAAATAAAAATATGAAAAATTTATTTTTTCTCTCTGTTTTAGAACAATAAGAAAGCCATACGTGTCTTAGAAAAAAAAATATTAAAATAATAAATATATATTTGGGTACTTCCATTTTAGGCTGTGAAACAGCAGAATAGTGGGGCTCAGTTAATGGGGCAGGGCTTAGTTTCCTGGTCTCCTACTGCAGACAGGGCAGAGCAGGAGGCTCCTGGTGCAGCCAGTTACCCTACAGCCAGACACAGCATTGTGAGGAGAAGGAGTGAGAAATGGCTGATCTCCAGGGACACATATAGAAGAAAGAGTTCACAAATCAATTAACCCCTAAGTGTTACAGAGTCATTAAAATGATTCAACCTAATGGCTTAAAACTAAACTAATTGCATTTGTTCCTGGTTTTGTTTTAGTGAGCTATTAAAGGAACATATTATTGACCTGCAATGAAAATATCTCTAGTTTCAATTAATTTTGCCATAAATGTAAAAGAAGGCATGAGAGACACCAACAACAGCAGTTCTAGGCGCCTCACTAAGGTTTAAAATAATTACTACTGACCTATTTCATAGAAAAAATCAAATGTGCCGCAAAGGTAGTTTCATCATGTTTTATTATAGATGCCAAGGCAGCATTATATCATTTTACATATTATGCTACAGTATTATTACGAAAAAAAGTCCACAGAATGTTCTTGACTATAATAAAAAGCTGCAATGCACATTTATTTCTTCAGTAATTAAAGGGTTTTAGGTCGAGTTCAAATGAGGCTTATTTGCAGGAGATTTTGTTTCCTACACTGTAGTAAAAACAAAACTATATGGCGAATGTTAGATGGCCAAAGTTAGATGGCCAAAGGTAAAGGGGGTTTTACACTGGGTGATTATCGTGCAGACGAGCGCTCATATAACGCTCGTTGCCGATAATTGCCCTATGCAAAGGCTTGATCATCTGCTGATCGTATCGTTTTAAAAAAGTAAAATATTATCGTTGTCGGCAGCACATCTCCCTGACGTGCTGCCGACATGATAATAAAGTATGGGGACGAGCGATCGGAGTAACGACCGCTCGTCCCCATCCATAGCTCCGTGTGACAGGAGCAAACGAGCGCCGATCAACGATATCTCGCCGAGTGTGGGCCAATGTATTAAGAATCACACAAATACCTTTTGTCCAGTTGTAATGTTGGAGTCACTGTGGCAGTGAAGTCAGGGACTTCTCCTGGAGTGGAAACACCGGCCACAGGGTCGGGGATTCCGCATCAGAAGTGCCTGACGTCACTGTGTCCATATATGGACACAGTGAAGTCAGGGACTTCTCCTGGAGTGGAAACACTGGCCACAGGGTCGGGGATTCCGCTTCAGAAGTGCCTGACATCACTGTCAGTGAAGTCAGGGACTTCTCCTGGAGCGGAAACACCGGCCACAGGGTCGGGGATTCCGCTTCAGAAGTGCCTGACGTCACTGTGTCATTGAAGTCAGGGACTTCTCCTGGAGTGGAAACACTGGCCACAGGGTCGGGGATTCCACTTCAGAAGTGCCTGATGTCACTGTGTCCATATATGGATACAGTGACGTCAGGCACTTCTGAAGTGGAATCCCGACTCTGTGGCCGGTGTTTCCGCTCCAGTAGAAGTCCCTGACTTCACTGTGTTCATATATGGACACAGTGACATCAGGCACTTCTGAAGCGGAATCCCCAATCTCCGGCCACAGCGTTGCCGAAGCTGTGGCCGGGGATTGGGGATTCCGCTCCTACAGGGAGCAAAAAAATACCCTCCTCCTCACATGCACTTCGCACTGTGAGGAGGAGAAGGAGAGAGAGCGAGCGACGGAAGATACGGCCGTCACTCGGGACACATTCCAGTGATGGCCGTGTATTACCCGGCCCCATAGACTTCTATGGGAGCCGAGCAGCCGGGAGAACGGCTGAAAATAGGGCATATCCCATTTTTTGACAGCCGCCGTAAAAAAAATTGCTCGTGTGAATAACCCCATTAGGGGTCTATTGTTCCTACTGCGGCCGTGTGACGGCCATTTTATGAACGGCCATCACACGGCCGGGAAACCCTGTCGTGTGAATAAGGTCTAAATGATGTGATCAGTAGGCTGATCGCTATCATATTTACATGGGCCAATGATCGGGAATGAGCCTCGGTGCGAGCGCTCGTTTGACCAATCATTGGCCTGTGTAAATGGGAGTTTAGTTCAAGCAGGTGTCCTCCCATACCTGCTACAGGCTTAATGTGTAAAGCCCCCCTGCTCAGTTCTCCCCCAGACCCCTATGTGAATTATTGTCTGTGACCACAACTAGGTCTGTTAGGAGACTAAATCCCACAGTCACTGAGACAGGAAGTGATGTCATTTGATTGACTGACAGGAGCAGACAAAAGGACTTCATGAGGAGCAGAAGATGGCATCACACAGAAAAGTGACTGAAATAATGTTACATGGCATGCTATATCTGTTATATACACTGAATGGCCACCTTATTGGAGACCCCCTTCCAGTAGCATGTGGGACCTTCTTCGACCTTCAGAATAGAAGCAATTTGTTATGTCATAGACTCCACTAGATATTGAAATTGTTTTCCAGGATATATTGGCCCATGCGGACAGGAAAGCTTCTGGCAGTTGCCGCTAAAGTGTCCTTATTCCACAGAGTAAACAGCTGCCATGAAGAGATGAACTTGGTCGGCCACAATGCTTAAGTAAGCCCTACTCTTCAAACAACCATCCACAGGTATCAGTGGACCCAGGGTGAGCCAAGGAAACATACCCTACATTATTACTCCACCTCCACCAGCCTGAACTGTTGACACCTAACAGGACAGGTCCATCGATTCATGCTGCTTGTGACAAAATTTTGTCCCTCTTATCAGCATGGTGCAACAGAAATCTAGTTTCACCTGACCAGGCAATGTTTTTCCACTACTCAGTGATCCAATTTTTGCGCTCCTTGCCCACTGAAGTCTTGCCTTTCTGTTTTCCTTAGACAGCAATGGCACTCAAACTGGTCGCCTGCTGTTATAGCCCATTCATGCTAAGGAATGACAAGTTGTTCGTTTGGATACGTTAATTGAAGCACCAGCATTGTATTCGGCTGCAATTTGCTTGACTGTTCACCGCCTGTTTGTCAGAACGATTCTTGACTTCCTCCTCTGACCCCTTTCGTTGATGAGTTGTTGATATCCACAGAATCCCCTTTCGCTGGATCTTTTTCCTCGATCACATCATTCTCAGTATACTCTCAACTCGGTTGCATGAGAAACCCCACAAAGTTGGCAGTTTTTTTAAAATCCTAAAGTCTAGCACCTAGGGCCGGCATAATCACCCGGCGAACCTGGGCAAGTGCCAAGGCCTACTCGGCCACCAGGTGCTGACTTCATGGCTCCTCCAGAACGGAATCCCCGGCCAAACTGTTGCAGACAGGATTCTGCTTCTGGAGGGAGCCTCCTTCACTTTGGCAGTGCAGGGAGGTAGCTCCCTACTCTGCCATTTACTTGGCTACACACTCACAGGCAGAGTGCTAGCTCTGCCCTGGGAATCCACTTCTGGGCAAGCCCCTGACATCACTGTCCATATATGGATAGTGATGTCAAGGGCTTCCCAAGAGTTCCGGAGCTAAACTTATACTAGTGTTCTGCTCTGGGACTCCGGCTCTGGGGTTGCCCGACGTCACTGTCCGTATATGAACATCACTGCCTGGGACTCCAGCTCTGCTCCTGACATCACTGTCAGGAGCAGAGCTGGAGTCCCAGGCAGAGTGCAAATAGCGCTCTGCCCGGGACTCCAGCTCTGAGGTTGCCCCTGACATCACTGTCCATATATGGACAGTGATGCCAGGAGAAAAGAAGGAGTCCCAGGCAGAGCGCTAGAAGCGGCTCTGCTCTGGGACTCCGTCTCTGGGGAAGCCCTTGACATCACTGTCCATATATGGCTTTAGCCCCTACCCAACATTTGACATACATATTCTTCAAAGTTGGGAAGGTGACAATACAAATATTGCAATATATTATACAATCGATCCAATGATTGCAAAGTCCCCTAGTGGGACTATTAGTAATCATTGCTAATTTATTGAAAAAGGAAAAACTATAATATTGCATTGACATAAGTATTCAGACCCTTTACTCAGTAATTAGTTGAAGCACCCTTGGCAGGGATAACAGCCTACAGTCTTGTTTGGTATGATACCACAAGGTTTGCACACCTGGATTTGGGGATTTTCTGCCATTCGTCTTTGCAGATCCTCTCAAGCTCTGTCAGGTTGGATGGGGACTGCTGGTGGACAGCCATTTTCAGGTCTCTCCAGAGATGTTCAATTAGCTTCAAGTCAGGGCTGTAGCGCTGGCGGCCGCAGGTCTCACTCAGGCCAGCGGCTGCCAGCTTGCTTATCCGCATCACCGGTGTCTCCCTGCCCAGGGACGCCAGCGCGCTCCGCTCTCTCCTCCTACCCAGGGTGCGCGCGCCAGGAATATTGCCCCCAGCCTATCCCAGCACACCCTGGACCATTTAAGGAACCCCTGCCCACTTCCTTAGTGCCTGAGCAATATTAGTTCTAACCCAGAGTTAGTCTGCGAAGGTTCCGTATCCTGTTCACTGTATCCTGTGTCCGTGACTATCCAGTATCTGTGTTCAGTCCTGTATCCTGAGTCCAGTGTTTGTGTCGAGTCCTGTGTCCGTGATGAGTCCAGTGTCATTGTAGGGTATTGAGTTTAGAATGATGAGAAAAAACTAGTTTTTTTTTTTAACATAACAGAATGTGAAAAAGGTAAAAGGGTCTGAAGACTTTCCAAATGCGATAGATAGATAGATAGATAGATAGATAGATAGATAGATAGATAGAAATTAAAAGTAAAAAAAAAATCCCCCTTTTCCCTTAAAATAATGGATACAATAAAAAAAAAATACGTAATAGGTAACTCTGCATCTGTAACGAGACAAACTATTATAATATAACGTTATTTACCCCATGCAGTAAACGGCATAAACATTAAATAAAAAAATTCTACAATTGCAGTTTTTTTGGTCAAATCACCTACCAAAAAAAATGGAATAAAAAGTGATCAAAACATAGTATGTACCCCAAAATGGTAGAAATAATAACTACAGCTTACCCAGTAAAAAACAAGCCCTCACACAGCTCTAATGACGTAAAAATAAAAAAACTTTATGGGTCTAGTAAAACAGAAAATAAACTATATAATTTTGGTATCTCCGTTATCGGTGTGACCCACAGAATAAAGTTAACATGTAATTTTTTACGCTTAGTGAACGCTGTAAAAATCAAAACACAAAAAGCAATGGAGGAATTATTGTTTGTTTTTTCATCCCACCTCACAAAAGAAATAAAAAAAAAAATCAGTACTTTATATTGTACATTAAATTAATTAAAAATTACAATTCGTTCCGCAAAAAACAAGCACTCGTATAGATATATAGACGGAAACCAAAAGTGAAAAAAACCAAAACTAGCTCTGGCGGAAAGTGGTTAATGATCAATATGCTGGCACCCTTGTGTTTGGTTTTCTCCTTGTTTTGCAGTAGAAGCGCTGACACATACATTTTGTCACTCGTGACAATAATTTGTTAGGACACTGCCAAGATACTAGTGGAATGTACTGCAATATTGTGCTGGGATCAGGTTTTAAGATGTTTAAGGCCCTTGTAACAGAGAGAGGATTAAAGTGTGACAAACCATGTGACTTGACAACCAGCCAAGATTTAATAAATTATGCTAAACCTTAGTGTACCTTAACTTTCATTCTGTTGAAGCTCAGAAATAATCTCAGCTCTAATCCTATGTATGCCAAAGAAATTTGCAACACATTACAAAGGCTCTTTCCGTCCTATACAGCTTCTTTGCTTTCCTGGCAACCACATAAACACTCTAAAAGACCTTGTTCTACTTACGCAATTGCTTTATTTAAAGAAGAGTATTTGGCTTAACATGCCTGTCCTATAGCGGTCGAAAACTGTCTTACTTCTTTATGTCTCCATAAATAAAAGTTTACAATCACATATATAATATGAGATCGCTTTTAGCATTGAGAACTATAATCTGACATTTTTAATACTAGTAGTGGGATGACATCCATCCAATTAAATTTGGTTCACAGCGAAGTAATCCATAATACTTCCATATAACACTAAAAAATAAATAATCACAAAGTAGCTCCCATACAGTAGTGCCACCACAGTAGTATCAGCCAGAAGTGCCCATGTAGATATGTCACACAATAGTCAAGTAATGTAAGATAGCATGGCTAATCTGTGCGACTATTCAGCATGTGGTTTTTGGTGGTATTAGGCTTCGTTCACATCTGCGTCGGGACTCCGTTCATGGGTTCTGTTGGACCTTTCCGTCAGGGGAACCCATGAACGGAATCCAAACTGAAACAAACGAAAACCATAAGTTTCCGTTTGCATCACCATTGATATCAATGGTGACAGATCCAGTGCAAATGGTTTCCGTTTGTCGCCGTTGTGACAGGAATCAATACCATAGTCAACTGCGCTATTCATTCGGTCAAAAAGACGGAACCCTTACACAACGGTGAGAAAGGGAAACCATTTGCACCGGATCCGCCACCATTGAAATCAATGGTGATGCAAACCTATGGTTTTCGTTTGTTTCAGCCAGGGTTCCGTTCTGACGGGAAGCTCCGATGGAACGCCAGAATGGAACCCTGACGCGGATGTGAGCAAAGCCTAACTACATAGTCCACATTTATATATTGGCACCAGAGCTCACCTAGAACAATAAAGCTCTTGTATCTACTTCCTGGCAAACCGTCTCCGCTAGCATTAAAAGATGCACTGCTATCTAAAGACCTACCATCCTCTCTTGATGACATAGTCATTCTCTGTAACAAGGTGGACATATTCTTTATAGAATCTGCTCAGGAGAAGGAGTCATCTAGAAAAACAGCTGCATGAAAGTGGCATGAAATTTACACTGTAATCGAGAGACCATACAAGGTGAAAGCATCATCTGGTACTTTTTATTTTACTTTTAGTGATGTTTTAGCCCCTAAAATGACAGTTCACAGAATAGAACTTTGTATTATTTTGCACCTCCATCCACAGTTCCTTCACCCTACGCAGGGGTCTGAACCTTTCTCCCAGGAACATCCAAGGACTCTTTAGATCAAACTTGTTAAATTCCAACTTGAAGGACCATCGTTTCCATGCATGCTCGGACTGTTCCAAATGTCGCACCTCTACCAAATCTCGCACTAAAGAGGTTCCTTCGTTTTCTGTGTGGAAATCTACGTGAAATCCGTGTGAAATAATAGTTTTTTTAAAAATAAATCCACGTCTCTGTACAGACATCATGGAAAAGCCCGCAGATTTACACATGCGGAATAGCTTCATTGAACAGGCTAATCTGTGTGCGGATCCGCGACACATTAACTGGAAATTTGCATAAAAAAATCTGCTTAAAAAATTGTCCTAAAATCCACATTGGATTCTGCTGCCTCTTTATTCCGTCATGTGAACATAGATTTAAGACTGTTGCAGGGCAAAAGTTTCAGTATTCATGCAACACATATCTGACAAGCTTTTAAGAAAATGATTACTTGCCACCTTTAAGAGGAGAATGTCAAACTATTAATGCTGGTGGAATTATCGAGGCAGAAAACATTTTGTATAAATAAAACACCCTTAAAGGGGTGTTCTGGATTCTAACAAATATATGTGAATAGGCATGACTCAGAAATGTGTTTAACTTTTAAGGCTGGGTTCACATATATAAGTTATGCCCGACCAGTGGTTTTATGCCGGAGCCGGACACAACTGATTACAAGTCATGCACTTTGTTCACTAGTCCTGCATCCAGGGAGATGTCCACAATCACAACTGCTCCCACGATAGGATATCATAGGATCAATTCTTGCATCAGATATCCTTTCTGTACCATGGCGGCAGGAAAACAAAATCGTATCGCCGAATGTATGTGAAGGGAGTGTAATGTGATGCCTGTTGATATATACATATATGCACGCCTAAACACATGAATCTAAAGCTGGTTCAGGGTTTTTTTTGTCAGCAGATCCCACATATTTTGTGCACTGACAATCTCATGTCTATGGAGTCTGCCCAAGGATTTCCCACAACTCTTGCGATCAGGAGAAAGATCCTTCTTTATAGGATAGGTTGGATGAACGATGCTAGAGGTGTTTGACAACCACTCATCCCCGTCCCTATTGAAATAAACGTGTACACTTGGGCAATCCTAGCATGCATCTAAATGGAGGATAGTTGTCAACTGAACAAGCCACGAATTATGACTGTGGCCGGCTTAAATCAATGTAAAAACAGCTTGAGGATAAGGATGTGCTATTGTCTCAGCTGCAGTAAAAAACATAAAATAAGGCCTTGGCATGTGGGGATATGAAGATAGGAATGCACAATGTCATTTACAATCTTACCAGTCGCAGAGATAAATAGAGGAGTCGTGCAATACAAGTAACAGTCAAAGTGCCCCCTATAGCTGTAAGCAAAGTGTCCCCCATATTAAGCCCTAAATTTATTAGCATTTGTCTCCTTTTTTTTGTTTAGAGTTCTTTTTGGCTTGGATTGTGAAGAGGAAAAAAGAAAATTTAAAATCACAAGTGACAGGCCATAAATGTCAGCCAAACAGTAGTAAGTCACAATGTCTTCTATAGTTGTTAGCCACATGGCCCCCATAGCTTTAAACCGCAGTGCCCTATAGTTGTCAGCGACAAAGACACTCACTGTTGTCTACCACAATACCCTACGTACCTTCTACACCAATCAGCGACTGCTCGCGGTAACGGTTTTTCTGCTGCCAAAGGCAATAGAACAGGTACCAGATGACAGTCCCCTTATTCTCTATTATCAGACAAGGCACTCAGCACACATAATCACTCATGCCCAGCCATTCAAAGTATTGTCTCATCAAAACAATTGGGGGTATTTGTTAAGACTGGCATTTCGTACGCCAGTCTTTATATAAAGAAAGTTGGAGTAAAATGCACCTAATTTATTAGTAGTAATAAATTAGAGGCATCTCTGGCCGTCTGTGCGCCAGAAAGTGAAATCTACGCCAGCCATGAGATGGCATAGATTTGCGCCATAACTCACACCAGGTTCTGGCATAAATTATGTTAAATTTGTCAGGCTCGGGATGGCCCTGCTCCTTCCGCTCACTTTGTAGAACTTCACAAAAGTCAAAAATGTTACCACAAATTGCAACTTTTGCACCGTTTGTGACTTTTCTACACCAGAAAAATTTAGTAATTCCCCCCACTAGCTGGCCCGGACGATCAGCTGATTATAGTGGGCCCGGCTTCTGCAAATCCTAATGTACAGCTGATATCTCTGTATTAGATGCTAGCCATTAATGTAACACACGGTAATCGCCTACAATGCAATATGTGGCCAGACGCTCTCTGTTAATGCTCTCTGTTAAGAGCCGATCTGGCTAATGGTGGGGAGTCCACTAATAGGGTATATGGAAAGGGTTTGTCTTAAAGCTGTATTCAGTTTTCAGCAAATAAATGTTATCCTTTGTATAATAAAAAAATACACAATTTTTCAATATACTTTTTGTATTAATTCTTTATGGTTTTCAAGATCTCTGCTCACTGCATTTCAATAGGGAACTTCATTGTTCACTTCCAGTGGATGCAAAAACCTGTCCTGGTCATGTGATGATCACACAAGTGCAGTACAGTTATTAGAGCGCTGTCTTGTAGTGAGTCGAGCACCTGTGTGTCCATTACATGAACGGGACTGATTTCTATCCCCGGGTAAACACTACAGGTTTCTATTCAATTAATGCAAGCAGAGATCTTGAATACCGAGAGGAATTGTTACAGAAAGCACATTAAAAAATGAACTAACTTTTCAGTATACAAAGAATAACATTTATTTGTTGAAACCAGAATACCCCTTTAATGGCACAGCTTTCTTAACCTGGGGAAGGTAGCAGTTGCCCACTTTGTGACTGCTCTCCCCAGGGGCCCAAGCCACAAGGTAGGTGAGTGCAAAGTCACTGTAAAGTTGGTCATAGTTGATAGAACTATTGTTAACAATCTGAATGATTTTACACAATACAAACTCTTTTCCCCTTTCTGTAAAAAAAACAACTTTTTATGTAAGCCATTTTCCCAACAAGCATTCAGATTTTTTTTTTCAAAAAATACAACTACTACTAAACATAATAACAAACTGCCTATACACTAGAGATTTTTAGTTGGTCAAAAAGGATGATTTTGACCATTTGCAGCCAAATATCGCTGCCTTTTTGTGACTTGGCATGATAGACGATTGAGGAAAGATGTGTAAAAAGTTGAACTGACGTGTCACAATTTTTGTGATGACAAATGACAAGTCTGCTGCAGTGGGCATCTGTCACCTGTTTGCATCCTCTACTTGCACATTCTTGCTTCCACCCACGTCACATATCAAGTGTTTGATTTGTGCGTTGTTTGCAATTTTTCACTATGATGTATTGACCAACTAGGTTGTCTAAAATCACTAGTGTATTTTGCAGAACAGTGTTTTTTTTCCTGGATATTTTTCTTTTTTGCAGAAGAGTAGATTTCTAACGTTAATCTGTTTTCCCTTAGTCCTAGCAACAGCACAATAATGGGGTATATCTGCCCCTGTGAACTAGTAGGACAGATGGATTTTTTTATTTAATCAAACTATTCAACTAGAGTCTCCACCCTACATAAGGACGTCTAGCCCCTCCATGTGTTTATTATAAAGTAGTAGGCTTAATTAGGGCAGGAAGCTTGTGCCGCTGCTAGGACTAAGGGAAAACAGATTAACGTTAGAAATCTACTCTTCCCTTACGTCCTGCAGCAGCACAATAATGGGGCAATAGCAAGAAGAAATCCCATAGGGAGGGCCCTCTTGACTTGTGGAACTCAAAATTGACTGCTCAAGAGCCGTCTCTTCAGAGAACCAAAATTCAGCCCATAATGATTCATAAATATAAAGTGCGAGCTCCAAGCTGCACAGTAAATTTGATCCAGCGGGATCCGACTTTATTCAGCCCAAGAGGTGTCCACTCCTTTAGTAGAGTAGTTTTTGACTAAAAGAGGTGAATCGGAGATCTAACTTTGTAAGCCAGACTACTGGCCTCTACACTTCATCTACCCAGGGTAGGTTTAGTGGATTTTAAGTCTTTGTTTCTTTATGGAAACAATAAATTCTCAACCTTCCTCATACCTTACTCCAAACCAACTAGATCTCAAGACAACAGCAGAGATCTAGGACTAGAGATTATGTTCCTCAGGAGAGGAAGACACGTGCCAGAACACTGGAAGGGAGTTGACCTGATTTCAGGTTACAAATGAGGAACTTTGGAGTGCAGTTTGGCAGTAGCATCAGCAAGACCCTGTCCTGGAGGAATTTGATGTATGGATCCACTGATGACAAGGCTTGAAGTTCCCCTGTTCTGACATGTTATGGTTAGGGGCGGACACCCTTCATTGTGCAAACCGTGCCGATGCAAAGAAGCCCAGTATAATATAATTGATGGACCAAAACCGTGCTTACAGTTACTGGTGCACCGTTGGAACGACAACCTAGTGTGCCATGGTAAACCATTGGAGAGGTTAGGGCCTTTGTCCACCCTTGATTATGAGCAGAAGGAAATAACCTCTTAAGATAGGTAATTATGAGGGACCTCTTCCGAGGTTCAGAGGTAATTGATCATAAACTTCTTAGGACTAATGCAAAGTCTCCTTTTGCAATAGGTCTGAGCAGGGGCGTAGCTAAAGGCCCATGGGCCCCGATGCAAAGGCCCCACAAACCTTCTCATGGCCGATTGCCCGCAGCTTTCAGCTGCATCACTGAGTCTCCTAAGTGACCCAACGATGCAGCACTAGCAGCCAGGTGTGTCACCAAGGCCTTGATATGTCAGGGGAAATAGCCCCAATACATATACCCCCCCAAAAAATGTGTGTGCATGTATGTATATGTGTATATAGGAGACAGCATATCTATAGCACTACGACCCTATAGCTATGGATTGGATTAGATAGAAAGGCTCAGCAGACTGTATCACACATAATAGGATTAGAGATAAGGCCCAGCTCACTGACATTGCGGCTCCAGCGCTGGACCCAGAAAAGGTAAGTATAAGAATTGTTTTGCTTTTTTATGTATTACTAATTATTTATGTATGTTTTTTTTTTTTACAGGTTCGGTTGTTGGACTACTTCGGATTCAACGACTACTTCGATAATGGCGTTTTTTTTATTTTCAATAAAACGGATAACAAGAGTAGTGTGTGGGATTTTTATTTCAATAAAATATTTTTTTATGTCTTTGTATTTTTCTAAACTTTATTACTACCAGCTTAGTAATGGCCGCTGGCTGATTGACAACGTCCATTACTAAGGCGGGGCTTAATGTTAGACATGAAGAGTCTAACACTAACCCCCATTATTACCCCGGCACTCACCGCCACCAGGGCTACCGGCAAGAGCCGGGATACGATCCAATACCTGATCATCTGTAGTGATGGCACGGCTGCAGGCTGGTATTATCAGGCTGGGAAAGCCCAAAAACAGTGGCCCTTCCCACCCTGGTAATGCTAGCCTGTTGCTGCCGTGTTGTATCTGGCTGGTTATAAAAATAAGGGAACCCACAATTTCCAATTGTTTATTTACTTTAAAAAAATTATGTGGGGTCCCCCCCATTTTTCATAGCCAGCTAGATACAACACAGCAGTAGCAGCCTAGCATTACCAGGGTGGGAAGGGCCCAAGTGTTTAGCCTTTCCCGGCCTAATAATACCATCCTGCGGCCGCCCCAGTTCCTGGCCATCGCTACAGATGGTCGGGTACTGAATCATACCCGACTCTTCCCAATACTCCTAGTGGCGGTGGGTACCGGGGTAATAATGGGTGTTAGTGTCCATTACGAAGGTGGGGCTTAGTGTTAGCTGGTGAAAAGGCTAACGCTGTCAATTAATAAGGCGGTAGTAATAATGTTTAAAAGAAATACATAGACATAGAAAAAATAGGTTTATTGAAATAAAAACAAGCACACAACCCTCGTTAACCATTTTATTAATAATAAAAAAAGCAGTCATCGAAGTAGTCCAACGACCGAACCTGTAAAAAAAACACAAACACAAAAAAAAAAACACATTAGTGAAGGCCTGTTCTCATCACCGCTGCCCTTCCGTTGAGTGGTTTCATCTGAGGTTTCTGTCATGTAACCCCTCAATGGAAAGGCAAACTGAAACCTCAGCTTCCGTTTCCCTCACCATTGATCTCAATGGTGACGGAAACCTAGCTAAAGGTTTCCGTTTGTCACCGTTGTGACAGGGTTCCGTTGTTTTGACGGAATCAATAGCGCATTTGACTGCGCTATTGGCTGCATCAAGAACAATACCCTGGGTAATACCCTGTTCTCTGGACCAGGCACCTCCCGTCCCTAAGATGTTTCCACATCTGATGGATTCATGAGTTTGGAATGACAGGGTGCACCTATTGTTCAACCACTCCGGGTTGTATTACCTTTCGGTTCTGGATCTCTCTCTGGAGGGGGTCGCCAGTGTCCTAAGGACCAAAGAACTGCCTCTGCAGCTGCTGACATGAACATAAGCCCTTCCGCTGCCAATATTCTTTCCTGCCAAGCAGGCAGAAGGGAGAAAATCTCCTGGGAATTTATGACAAAGCCGAAGAACGTCCTTGTTCTTGCTGTACCAATGTCTGACTTTCCAAAATTATTAACCAACAGCGTTGGAATTACTAGACAGTAGTTTGAAGGTGGCGCATCAAATGTATCATCCAGGTATGGAAGCACAGTTATCCCCTGTGTTCCTACAGGCAGCTATTGCGGTCACCACCTTAGAAAAGGTGTGAGGAACCGAAGAGATCCTGAAGAAAACAGCTGTAAATTGCAGGGAGCTTGACACTGCCTCATATCTACACAGCTGTAGTTTGCCATTTTTTTCTGCCTCTCAGAAAATATCTATATGAAGGCATGCGTCCTTCAAGACTAGGGAGGCCATGACATCTCATTTCCATGGATGTAATTGTCTCCTATTTTACTTTTCTTCTTTCTGAAGAATAGGAGGTCGATACCTTTCCTTCTAGGAATTGTAGAAAGGAGACATCCAGGTTGAGCTGATATAAAGGAGAAGTACGGGAAATGCTTTCAGACAGTGGCGTAAATACAGCCGTAGCAGCTGCTACGGGGCCCGCGGCATGAGGGGGCCCGTGTCGCCCGCTGGCACGGGCCCCCAACACAGCCGGAGGCTCCGCTAGCTGCCGCTATGGCTGCTACAGCGCGACGCCACTGAACACTACGGTATCTCCCCGCTCTGCCATTAAACAAAAGACATGTATCCCCTATCCACAGGATAGGGGATACATGTGTCATCGCTGGCATTGATAGGGAGAACGGGGGACTAAAGTCCCCTGAAGTTCTCCATCACAAACCTCGGACTTCCGGGGTCTGTGTCGGCAGCTCCGTAGAAATGAATGGAGCGCCGGTCGCGCTTGTGCGCATGCGTGACCAGCGCTGCTTTCATTTTTATTGAGCTGCGCAGACGCCGGAAGTCAGAGGTTAGTCATGGAGAACTCAGGAGACTTTCGGTCCCCCGTTCTCCCTATCGCTGCCAGCGATCACACATGTATCCCCTCTCCTGTGGAGAGGGGATACATGTCTTTTGTAGGACACACTGTAGGTCGGCTTTTTTTGGGAGGGGGGACGCTATATGGTGTTCCCTACAGGGGGGGTGCTGTATGGTGTTCCCTACAGGGGGGGGCTGTATGGTGTTCCCTACAGGGGGGGCTGTATGGCGTTCCCTACAGGGGGTGGCTGTATGGCGTTCCCTACAGGGGGGGGTTGTATGGCGTTCCCTACAGGGGGGGCTGTATGCCGTTCCCTACAGGGGGGGCTGTATGGATTTCTCTACAGGGGGGGCTGTATGGCGTTAGCGCCATACAGGCCCCTCTGTAGATAACGCCTTACAGCCCCCCCCCTGTAAAAAAGGCACTATCTATAAGGGGGGGTTGTGTGACACCCAGGGGAGGGCGGGCCTCAGTCAAAACTTTGCTATGGGGCCCAGTCTATCCTAGTTACGCCCCTGCTTCCAGAGGACATGTATTGAATAACTGGACCGCATAATCTTCAACCGTAGGAAGGGTTATACCTTGCCAGATTCAGAAGAGAGTTGGAAGCGCCCCTTAGGCCTGACTCACACTTGCGCTGCGCATCTCGGACGTGAAAAACTGCAGTTTTTCACTTCCGAGGTGCATCCGTGCTCAGCGCTGCCGGACGCGATGTCACTCATCCACCATAGTTGAGAGTCTATGGAGGGATGCGTGATGCGTGAAAAGATAGGACATGTCCTATTTTCTCACGGACCCTTCACACGGTCCATTGAAACAACGGCTGTGTGAACGTCCACATTGAATTACATAGGTCCGTGGGACGGCCGCTGTTTCAACGGCCGTCCCACGGACGTTTAACACGTTTGTGTGAATCAGGCCTAACAGGAAGGGATCCGGTGTCAGAGTTTAGTCCTTCTGGTGTCAGAAGTGGAATCAGAATCACCGCCTCCAGGGAGAAATGCGACTTAAAGAGGCTCTGTCACCACATTATAAGTGCCTTATCTCCTATATAAGAAGATCGGCGCTATAATGTAGGTGACAGTAATGCTTTTTATTTAGAAAAACAATCTATTTTAAACCACTTTATGAGCGATTTTTAGCTTTATGCTAATGAGTTTCTTAATGCTCAAGTGGGCGTGTTTTACTTTAGACCAAATGGGCGTTGTACAGAGGAGTGTATGACGCTGACCAATCAGCGTCATACACTTCTCTCCATTCATTTACACTGCACTAGCGATATAGTTATATCGTTATGTGCAGCTAGATACACAAACACTAACATTATTGTAGTGTCCTGATAATGAATATACATTACCTCCAGCCGGGACGTGATGCGTATTCAGAATCCTGACACGTCTGAATCTTTTCTGTGAGATTCCAGCAAGGCAAGCGTAATCTCGTTTGTACTGACAGGTTACATCTTAATTTCGCGAGATTACGCTTGCTTTGCTGGAATCTCACAGAAAAGATTCAGAAGTGTCAGGATTCTGAATAAACATCACGTCCAGGCTGGTAGTGATGTATATTCATTATCAGGACACTACAGTAATGTTAGTGTTTGTGTATGTAGCTGCACATAACGATATAACTATATCGCTAGTGCAGTGTAAATGAATGGAGAGAAGTGTATGACGCTGATTGGTCAGCGTCATACACTCCTCTGTACAACGCCCACTTGGTCTAAAGTAAAACACGCCCACTTGGGCATTAAGAAACTCATTAGCATAAAGCTAAAAATCGCTCATAAAGTGGTTTAAAATAGATTGTTTTTCTTAATTAAAAGCATTACTGTCACCTACATTACAGCGCCGATCTCCTTATGTAGGAGATAGAGCACTTATAATGTGGTGACAGAGTCTCTTTAACGTAGAGCCCTAGACTGCTCGGTCATCCTGATTGACTTTAACCCCTTAAGGACGCAGCCTAGTTTGGGCCTTAAGGCTCAGAACCCATTTTTGAAATCTGACATATTTCACTTTATGTGGTAATAACGTCGGAATGCTTAAACCTATCCATGCGATTCTGAGACTGTTTTCTCGTGACACATTGGGCTTCATGTTCATGGTAAAATTTGGTTGATATATTCAGTGTTTATTGGTGAAAAATTGAAAAATTTAGAGAAAATTTGGAAAAAAATAGCATTTTTCAGAATTTAAATGCATCTGTTTTTAAAACAGACGGTTATACCACCCACAAATAGTTACTAGTTCACATTTCCCATATATCTACTTTAGATTTGCATCGTTTTTTGAACATTCTTTTATTTTTCTTGGACGTTACAAGGCTTAGAACATAAACAGCAATTTCTCATATTTTTAAGAAAATGTCAAAAGCCTTTTTTTAAAGGTACCTCTTCAGTTCTGAAGTGGCTTTGAGGGGCCTATGTATTAGAAACCCCCATAAAGCACCCAATTTTAAAAACTAGAACCGTCAAAGTATTCAAAACAGCATTTAGAAAGTTTTTTAACCCTTCAGGCATTTCACAGGAATTAAAGCAAAGTGGAGGTGAAATTTGCAAATGTAATTTTTCTTGCTGAATTTCAATTTTATTCAATTTTTTTCTGTAACACAGAAGGTTTTACCAGAGAAATACTACTAAATTTGTATTGTCCAGATTCTGCCGTTTTTAGAAATGTCCCACATGTGGCTCTAGTGTTCTCGTGGACTAAAACACAAGCCCTAGAAGCAAAGAAGCACCTAGTGTATTTTGAGGCCTCTTTTTTATTAGAATATATTTTAGGCAGCATGACAGGTTTGAAAAGGCGTTGAGGTGCCAAAACAGTAGGAATCCCCCATTTTGGAAACTACACCCCTCAAGGAATTCATTTATGGTTGTTGTTATCATTTTGACCACACAGTTTTTTCACAGCACCTATTTGAATTTGGCTGTGGAATTAAAACAATGACATTTTTTCCAATAAGATGTCATTTGTGATCAAAATTTCTTATTTTCACAGGGAAAAAAATACCTTATTTTGTTGCCCAATTTGTTTTTAGTGCGGCAATACCCCATTTGTGGTGATAAACTGCTGTTTGGGCCCATGGGAGGGCTCAGAAGGAAAGGAGCGCTATGTGTTTGTTGGAGTCCAGATTTTGCTGGATTGGTTTTCGGGTGCCATGGCACATTTGCAGAGCCCCAGAGGTATCAAAGCAATGGAAACCCACCAGAAGTGACCCTATTTTGGAAACTACACCCCTCAAGGAATTCAATTATGGTTGTTGTTATCATTTTGACCGCACAGTTTTTTCACAGTACCTATTTGAATTGGGCTGTGAAATTAAAAAAATGTCATTTTTTCCAATAAGATGTCATTTGTGATCAAAATTTCTTATTTTCACAGGGAAAAAAAGACCTTATTTTGTTGCCCAATTTGTCCTTAGTGCGGCAATACCCCATTTGTGGTGATAAACTGCTGTTTGGGGCCATGGGAGGGCTCAGAAGGAAAGGAGCGCTATGTGTTTGTTGGAGTCCAGATTTTGCTGGATTGGTTTTCGGGTGCCATAGCGCATTTGCAGAGCCCCAGAGGTTTTAAAGCAATGGAAACCCACCAGAAGTGACCCTATTTTGGAAACTACACCCCTCAAGGAATTCATTTATGTTTGTTGTTATCATTTTGACCGCACAGTTTTTTCACAGTACCTATTTGAATTGGGCTGTGAAATTAAAAAAATGTAATTTTTTCCAATAAGATGTAATTTTTTATTAAAATTTCTTACTTTCACAGGGAACAAAATACCCCATTTTGTTGCCCAATTTGTCCTTAGTGCGGCAATGCCCCATTTGTGGTGATAGACTGCTGTTTGGGCTTATGGGTGGCCTCAGAAGGGAAGGACCACCATTTGGCCTACTGGAGCTTTTCTGGTGCTAAGTCATGTATGCAGAATCCCCTGAGGTACCAGTACCGTTGAAACCTCCGAGAAGTGACCCCATTTTAAAAACGACACCCCTTAAGACATTCATCTAGAGGTGTAGTGAACATTTTGACCCCACAGGTACTGTGTAAAAGATAATGCGCAGCAGATGGTGCAGAGTGAGATTTGCAATTTTCTATATATATATGCCATGTCAGTGTCCGATATAGTGTGACCAGCATGTGCCACCGGAGATATACACCCCATAAGCTGCAATGTGGGTTCTCCCGGGTACGGCAACACCCTACATGTGGCTGTTATTAGCTGCCTAGGCACACGGCAGGGCTCAGAAGGGGAAGGTGAGGGGGATAAGCTGTGCGGAGTGCATCAGGGTAAATTAAAAATTAAGGGATGTATGATAAATTCGAAAACAATCTTTAATACAGAGCCCTGGTTTTTCGGGACATGTGTCGCATTGGTATGTTGTGTCCTTCCTTATCCCCCTCTTTGAGCAGACTCTGCACCTCTTTTGACTTTTTCCCTTCTTGCCAATTTGGGGAAACTTCTCCTGGAAAGTGTTGCCCTGGTACGATGCGTGTGGCCTCGCTTCCAGAAGTACTGGGTGCCCCCCCTTCTTGGTCCCTAAAGATTAGGTTCTTGATAACCACCTCTTGAAATTCAAGGAAAGTTCCCCTCTGGCCTGCACATTGTCGTAGCACGTACGCATGGTACAATGCCATCTGTATGATGTGCACGACCAGCTTCTTATACCACACCCTCGTTTTCCGCATGGCGCTGTAGAGTTTCAGTTTCAGGACTTGATCTGACAAGTCCACCCCTCCCATGTACCTATTGTAGTCCAGGATGCAGTCTGGTTTGGGGGTCTCTGTACTGGTACCTCGCACAGGTACATGGTACTGGTGTGGCCATGTATTGTTGTCAATACAAGGACATCTCTCTTGTCCTTGTACTTGACACACAATATGTTGCTGCTAGAATGTGCCCTGCTCTCACCCCTTCTGAGTGTTTGCCCAAGCAGAGTCTTAGGGAGGCCTCTCAGATTTTTTCTAGCAGTGCCGCATGCCACAGTACTTCTGGAAGCGAGGCACTTGAAGAGTGGGACGCTGGTATAAAAATTATCCAGGTAGAGGTGGTAACCCTGGTCCAGCTGTGGGTGCACCAAATCCCACACAATTTTTGCATTAATTCTCAGTAGGGGGGGGGGGCATTCTGGGGGCTGAATACTGGTGTCCTTACCTTCATATATCCTAAATTTGTAGGTCTACCCTGATGCACTCTCGCACAGCTTATACATCTTCACGCCATACCTTGCCCTCTTACTCGGCAGGTACTGGCAGAATTGAAGCCTCCCTTTAAAATGTACCAGGGACTCATCAATAGAAATACACTTCTCGGGGGTGTATGCTTGGGCAAACCGGGCACTGAAATGGTCTAATAGGGGTCTCAGTTTGTACAAACGGTCAAAACTGGGGTCATCTCGGGGTGGGCACTGCTCATTATCCGTATAATGTAAGAAGCGAAGTATTGCCTCATAACGCATCCTGGACATGGCCATACGGTACATCGGGGTGTGGTATAAGATGTCCGTGCTCCAGTAGGTCCCAATGGACGGCTTTTTCAGAAGCCCCATGTTCAAGTGAAGTCCCCAGAACTTGCCCAACTCTGCTGCATCTACAGGGGTCCACCTGTGGGATTGGCCATAAAATGATGTGGGGTTCTTAGTAATATACTGTTGGGCATATAAATTCGTCTGGGAGACCATAAGATCTATAAAGTCATCAGTGAAGAGGAACTTGAAAATGTCCATTTCACTGAGCCCCGCCGGATTAACCCCTTAGTGACCAGCCCATTTTAGGCCCTAATGACCAAGCTATCTTATTCGTTTTTCTATAGTCGCATTCAAAGAGCTATAACTTTTTTATTTTTTCGTCTACATAGCTGTATGAGGACTTGTTTTTTGCGGGATTAGTTGTACTTTTTAATAGCACCATTTTAGGGTACATATAATTTTTTTATTAACTTTTATTAACTTTTTTGGGGGGGATTATAAAAAAAACCTGACATTCCACCATTGTTCTATGCATTTTTAAATTGACGCCGTTCACTGTGCGGCGTAAATAACATGTGACCTTTATTCTATGGGTCGGTACGATTACGGCGATACCACACATGTAGAGGTTTTTTATGTTTTACGACTTTTGCACAATAAAAACACTTTTCAACTAAAATTATTTGTTTTTGCATCGTTGCTTTCCAAGAGCCGTAACTTTTTTATTTTTCATCAATGTAGTGATTTTTTTGGGCTTGTTTTCTGCGGGACGAGACGTAGTTTTGATTGGAACTGTTTTGGGGTGCATGGGACTTATTGATTCATTTTTATTATGACTTTTTTGGGGGGCAATGGAAAAAAATTGCAATTTCGCCATTGTCTTTTGCGTTTTTTTTTTACGGTGTTCACCTTGCAGTTTAAATTACATATTAACTTTATTAATGGGGTCATTACGGTCGCGGCGATACCATATATGTGTACTTTTATTCATTTTTTACACTTTTACTAAATAAAACCACTTTTTATGGAAAAAAATGGTTTTATTTATGTTTTTACTGTACTTTTTATTAATAATCTTTATTTCACATTTATTACTTATTTTATTAGTCCCACTAGGGGACTTTACTGTGCGATCTTCAGATCGCTGCTATAATGCTTTGGTATACCTCGTATACCAGAGCATTATTGCCTGTCAGTGTAAATCTGACAGGCAATCTGTTAGGAGGTGCCTCCGGCGCGTCCTAACAGGCATATATGTCCAGGGCAGACCTGGGGGCTTTTATCAAGCCCCCGGCTGCCATGACAACCCATCGGAGACCCGCTATTGCATTCGTGGGCTGCCGATGGGTGACAGAGGGAGCTCACTCCCTCTGTAAACAAAGTTAAATGCTGCGGTCCCTATTGACGGCGGCATTTAATGGGTTAAACGGCCGCGATCGAAGTAAACTTCGATCGCGGGCGTTGGAGCAGGAGCTCTGCTGTCATCAGACAGCTGAGCCCCGGCTCCAGCCTGCACGGGAGACCCGTGCAGGACTTAGACTAGGCGAATGTGAAAAGGCGTCAGCCTAGCCTAAGGCCCCTTAGTGACGAACGTTAAAAGGCGTATTGTTGGTTACTAAGGGGTTAAATTTTATCCCTGAGCTGCCCGTGTACTCTGGGATTTGGGGCTCATAAATGTCTGGTGTGGGGGTCCAAATGGGGTCACTTCGCTGGGGGGCTTGAACTGCGGCGGGGTCATCTCCTTGGGGGCTTCAACTGTGGTGGTGGTCCTGGGGCATCTCCTAGGGGGTTCCTCTTCTTCATCATTGGATGAGGAGGTGGATAAATAAAACTCTGTGTCGGAGGCAAGAAATGAATATGCCTCTTCGGCACTAAATGTCCGTTGGGACATGTTTGATTGCTTCCCTAACTAGGAACAATAGGCTGCTACCTAAACCAGCCCAAAAATTGGTGTTTTTATAGAACGAGTGGGCTTCCCTGAGACTAAACCTAACTAGGGTGAGGGTTCCTAACACTAAACCTAACTAGATTTTATTTGAACTTCCCTGAGACTAAATCTAACTACGGCGACCAGGGGCGTAACTAGGAAAGACTGGGCCCCATAGCAATCTTTAGACTGGGGCCCCCACTCCCATGGGTGTCACACAACCCCCCCCCCCTTGTAGATAGTGCCTTTTTTACAGCCCCCCCTGTAGATAGCGCCATACAGCCCCCTCTGTAGATAGCGTCATACAGTCCCCTCTGTAGATAGCGCCATACAGTCCCCCCTGTAGATAACGCCATACAGCTCCCTCTGTAGATAGCGCCATACAGTCCCTCCTGTAGATAACGCCATACAGCCCCATCTGTAGATATCTACAAACGGGGCTGTATGGCGTTATCTACAGGGGGGGCTGTATGGCGCCATCTACAGAGGGGGCTGTATGGCGCTATCTACAGAGGGGGCTGTATGGCGCTATCTACAGAGGGGGCTGTATGGCGCTATCTACAGAGGGGGCTGTATGGAGCTATCTACAGAGGGGGCTGTATGGCGCTATCTACAGGAGGGCTGTATGGCGCTATCTACAGGAGGGCTGTATGGCGTTATCTACAGGGGGCTGTATGGCGTTAGCTACAGGGGGTCTGTATGGCGTTCCCTACAGAGGGGGTCTGTAGGGAACGCCATACAGCCCCCCCTGTAGGGAACGCCATGCAGCCCCCCTGTAGGGAACGCCATACAGCCCCCCCTGTAGGGAACGCCATACAGCCCCCCCCCCCTGTAGGGAACGCTTTACAGCCCCCCCTCTAGGGAATGCCATACAGCCCCCCCCTGTAGGGAACGCCATACAGCCCCCCCTGTAGGGAACGCTTTACAGCCCCCCCTGTAGGGAATGCCATACAGCCCCCCGCTGTAGGGAACGCTATACAGCCCCCCCTGTAGGGATACGCCATACAGCCCCCCCTGTAGGGAACGCTATACAGCCCCCCCTGTAGGGAACGCCATACAGCCCCCCCTGTAGGGAACGCCATACAGCCCCCCCATGTAGGGAACGCTATACAGCCCCCCCCTGTAGGGGAACGCCATACAGCGTCCCCAACCCCCCAAAAAAATGAGACCTACAGTGTGAAAAGACAAAATACATGTATCCCCTATCCACAGGATAGGGGATATATGTGTGATCGCTTGCAGCGATAGGGAGAACCGGGGACCGAAAGTCCCCCAAGTTCTCCATGACTAACCTCTGACTTCCGGCGTCTGCGCAGCTCAATAAAAATTAAAGCAGCGCTGGTCACGCATGCGCACAAGCGCGACCGGAAGTCCGAGGTTTGTGATGGAGAACTTCAGGGGACTTTCAGTCCCCCGTTCTCCCTATCAATGCCAGCGATGACACATGTATCCCCTATCCTGTGGATAGGGGATACATGTCTTTTGTTTAATGGCAGAGCGGGGAGATACCTCATGCCGCGGGCCCCGTAGCAGCCGCTACGGCTGCTATAGCGGTAGTTACGCCACAGACTGCGACTATTCCCTGACACTAAACCTAACTAGATTATTCCGAGTTTCCCTAACACTAAACCTAACTATGGTGACGGGTGCCTGACACTAAACCTATCTAGATTATTCCGAGCTTCCCTGACGCTAAACCTAACTACGGTGATGGACCCCTAACGCTAGATCTAACTACGGTGACGGATTCCTGACGCTAAATTCCCTGACGTTATACCTAACTACGTTTTTTGACGGTTCCCTGACACTAACTAACCCTAATACTAAACTAACCAGTTAAATTGTCTAAATTAACTGGGTTTTTATGTTTGTTTTTTAAATTTTTTATATTTTTTTTGTTTTATATGTTTTTTATAAAGAAAAAAAAGAAAAAAATAATCCCCAGGGACCAAGAAATTGGTCCTGAAGACAAAGAAGTGGTCAGTGATAGGTGATCACTGACCAAAAATGTGGGGGGAACACAAGGAGGAAGGGTACAGGAATGGGTAGTGGATGGGAGAGGTGGGATGCCGAAAAAAGTTGTTTTTTAGACTTTTTTTTAACTTTTTTTGGCTATCTCTTCTCTCTCTCTTTCTCACAACCGCTCTGAATGCCTCGCTATCTCCAACAGAGGCGTTCAGGGCGGGAGCGGCAGGATGTGATGTCAGGGAGAGGAAGTGAAGAGACCGATCGCCACTATTGGACAGTTACTCATTAACTGACCAATAGTGGCGATCGTGGAGGCGGGACCATCGCGACAGGTCCCGGCGTATTGAGCTGTGATAGCCTGCTGTCGGAAACAGCAGATGTCACAGCTCGTGCACGCGCCGGTGGAAAGTGTCGATGCATTTTCCCTGCGACGTACTATTCCATCGCTGAGCGCGAACGTGTCGGTTAGCGCGACGGAATAGTACGTCGCTGAGCGTGAAGGGGTTAAGGTCTATGGAGCCTCTTAATTCCCTTCTAGGGAACCTTGGTCTGCATCGGTATTGACTTCTGTGATGTCAGAGGGAGTTTCACGTTGAACTACCTGAACTGACTGCGGTAATGATTCTACCTTCTTCTTAGAGAAGCTCTCTAAACCTTAAGTCAGCTCGGACCCTATGAGTATATTGACTCATACTTCAACTCACAGATGGTCTACTTGGAAGCATTAACTGCGACTCAGCGCTTAAAGAGGCTCTGTCACCAGATTTTGCAACCCCTATCTGCTATTGCAGCAGATCGGCGCTGCAATGTAGATTACAGTAACGTTTTTATTTTTAAAAAACGAGCATTTTTGGCCAAGTTATGACCATTTTTGTATTTATGCAAATGAGGCTTGCAAAAGTCCAAGTGGGTGTGTTTAAAGTAAAAGTGCAAGTGGGCGTGTATTATGTGCGTACATCGGGGCGTTTTTACTACTTTTACTAGCTGGGCGTTCTGACGAGAAGTATCATCCACTTCTCTTCAGAACGCCCAGCTTCTGGCAGTGCAGACACAGCCGTGTTCTCGAGAGATCACGCTGTGTCGTCACTCACAGGTGCTGCATCGTGTCGGCACCAGAGGCTACAGTTGATTCTGCAGCAGCATCGGCGTTTGCAGGTAAGTCGATGTAGCTACTTACCTGCAAACGCTGATGCTGCTGCAGAATCAACTGTAGCCTCTGGTGCCGATGTGGCCGACACGATGCAGGACCTGTGAGTGACGTCACAGATCTGCACTGCCAGAAGCTGGGCGTTCTGAAGAGAAGTGGATGATACTTCTCGTCAGAACGCCCAGCTAGTAAAAGAAGTAAAAACGCCCCGATGTACGCACATAATACACGCCCACTTGGACTTTTACTTTAAACACACCCACTTGGACTTTTGCGAGCCTCATTTGCATAAATACAAAAATGGTCATAACTTGGCCAAAAATGCTCGTTTTTTAAAAATAAAAACGTTACTGTAATCTACATTGCAGCGCCTATCTGCTGCAATAGCAGATAGGGGTTGCAAAATCTGGTGACAGAGCCTCTTTAAGCTAGAGAGAGTGGCTGCCAGTGGTGGATAGGGTCATAGTCCATGTCTGACAACCTTACCTGTTGGGATAGTATCACCCAGGTAGTCAGGGGTCAAATTGATGATATCATCACATGTAACTCTGGCATTTATATCACCTTGGATCTGTTAGAATCCATTTTTGGTGAGCCCTGGAGATTTCCAGAAGTCAGTGGAACTAGGCATGGATTCCGAGCCAGCTCTCCCACACTGGTACTTGAGAGGATTCAAGCTGAGCAACTTCTGCGATCTGACGAGAGCAGGAACCTACAGCCTAGCCCGCCATATTTAGCTTAGCTGTAGGATAGGTCTTTTTTACTTTATTAAAAATAAAGTCTTTGGCTGTCAAGAAACGCTGGGAGTTGTAGTTCCACAGCAGCTGTAGTGCAACAGGTTGCTGTGCACTTCTGCGGTTCATAATGAATTGCGCATTTGGCCTTGCTCAACAGAGTACATCTTCAGGTGCACACTTGGAGATTTGACCTGACTCAGCACGTAAAATAGCCTGCACGGTTTTGGCGGTAGCCATATAATCACCTCATTGCTTAAGTGTAGCTCATCCAAAGGAAACATAGACCATATTCAAGATGTTTCCTCTTCTGCCATCATAGCTTTATTCCAAAGCTTCATCCACTTAGAAGGCCCTAGGGTGGAGACGAGAGCTTCCCCCTGGTCAACACCCTGGTCCCTTGACCAGATAGACTACCACAATTTCCATTAGAACGATAAATTGACTCGAGGCGTTGCCCCTGGCAGCGCTTAGAACTTCCTGAAGAAGGAATCCCAATTCATCCATTCCATATGGATCTTTGAACTGCCCTTAAAATCACCAGGTCTCCCATATAGATGCTTGCCAGGCCTTAAACTGCATAGCTTCTGCACTTTGACACAGGCAGGTACATTAGTCTAACATAGCCATCATCTTGCAGAGATGGTTCACCAGCAAGGATGAAAGGGTGACAATCTTGGCACCGTAAAGTTGCTAGCTACGGGGAGGGGCATATCACAATCCCTGCAGCTACTGCATACCTCCCAACTTTTGAATTCGGAAAAGAGGGACATTTTTAAACCATGCCCCTAACCACGCCCAATATTCTGCATAAACACATCAAATCACAGCCAGATCCTTCTGCAAATAACACGCAAATATTCTCACGGCGGATCTCTAGAGTGTCTGGATATCACAGATATTATATTTCAGGTTATATCGTCTTTATGTTACTTTTCCTATCTTGGGTATGAGCCCTTATTCACACGACAGGGTTTCCCGGCCAGGTGACGGACGTTCACACGGCTGCAGTAGGAACAATAGACCTCTAATGGGGCTATTCACACGACCGATTTTTTGACGGCCCGGGAAACCTGGCCGTCAAAAAATGAGACATGCCTTATTTTTGGCCATTTACCCGGCCGCCTGGCTCCCATAGAAGTCTATGGTGCCGGATAATACACGGCCATCACCGGATTGTGTCCCGAGTGACGGCCGTGTCTTCCGTCGCTCGCGCTCTCTCTCCTCCTCCACCTCACAGTGCAGAGTGCATGTGACGAGGAGGAGGGTCTTTTTTTTGCTCCCTGTAGGAGTCGGAATCCCCAATCCCCGGCCGGGGATTGAGGATTCCGCTACAGGAGAAGTGAGTGACTACACTGTCCATATATGGACACAGCGACGTCACTCACTTGTGAAGCGGAAGCCCCGACCCTGTGGCCAGGGATTCCGTTACAGGAGAAGTGAGTGACTACACTGTCCATATATGGACACAGCGACGTCACTCACTTGTGAAGCGGAATCCCCGACCCTGTGGCCAGGGATTCCGCTACAGGAGAAGTGAGTGACTACACTGTCCATATATGGACACAGCGACATCACTCACTTTTGAAGCGGAATCCCCGACCCTGTGGCCGGGGATTCCGCTACAGGAGAAGTGAGTGACCACACTGTCCATATATGGACACAGCAACGTCACGGACTTGTTAAGCGAAATCCCCGACCCTGTGGCCGGGGATTCCGCTACAGAAGAAGTGAGTGACCACACTGTCCATATGTGGACACAGCGACGTCACTCACTTCTGAAGCAGAATCCCCGATCCTGTGGCCGGGGATTCCGCTACAGGAGAAGTGAGTGGCCACACTGTCCATATATGGACACAGTGACGTCACTCACTTCTGAAGCGGAATCCCCGACCCTGTGGCCGGGGATTCCTCTCCAGGGGAAGTCAGTGACTACACTGTCCATATATGGATATTGAAGTCATTGACTTCTCCTGGAAGGGGGGGGGGCTGCAACCTACAGGGGGCTGGGTGGCATTTCCTACAGGGGGCTGGGTGGAATTACCTGCACGGGGCTGGGTGGCATTACATACAGGGGGCTAGGTGGCATTACCTGAAGAGGGCTGGGTGGCATTAACTGCAGAGGGCTGGGTCGCATTACATACAGGGGGCTGGGTGGCATTACCTGCCAGGGGCTGGGTGGCATTACCTGCCAGGGGCTGGGTGGCATTACCTGCAGGGGCTGGGTGGCATTACCTGCAGGGGGCTGGGTGGCATTACCTGCAGGGGGCAGGCTGGCATTACCTGCAGGGGGCTGGCTGGCATTACATACAGGGGGCTGTGTGGCATTACCTACAGGGGGCTGGGTGACATTTTGCTACAGGGGGCTGGGTGGCATTACCTACAGGGGGCTGGGTGGCATTACCTACCAGGGTGGCTGTGGCATTATCTACAGAGGACTGTGTGTGGCAACAAATTTAAATGAAATTCATCAGATTTTAAAACAGACAGGGAAAAAAACGGATGCAAAACGGGTCAAAATCGGCCGTTAAAAACAGCAACACGGCCCGGAACAGATGCAAAACGGCCCAAAGCGACACTCGGACCCTGTTGTGTGAATAAAGCCTACGCCCTTATTCACACGACAGGGTTTCCTGGCCGGGTGACGGCCGTTTATAAATCGGCTGGGGATTGGGGATTCCGCTACAGGAGAAGTGAGTCACTACACTGTTCATATATATATGTAGAAGAATGATCGAGGCACTCACCGAAGCTGGCAAAAAATTCGTTCTTTATTACAAAAGAGGATCTAGGTCAGGATGAGGAAATGCCTACGGCCGTTTCACGTGCTGGTACACGCTTTCTCAAGGCCCTAGCGTCACTTCCTTCACCTGCCTTTTTATACACAAATTAGTACACATTGTTACATAACAAAAAATTAAAAAAGACAGGGAAATGCACAGTATACTTAGATGGTTCATACAATTAGTACATTCTAATCTTAGAATATCAAAATTACAATACAAAAATTCTCTAAAAACAAATAAGGTTCATGTTAAAAACGAACTCAGATCATTCCGATCATTGAGACCGAGCGGTCCTAGTGCACCTGTCAGAGAAATAATCTCTGCCTCTCTCTGCAGCAGAGATTTGTGTCTGTCTCCTCCTAACACCAATGGCTGAATGTGAACAATACCCACAAATCGCATACATCGAGCGTTATTTTCATGTTTCTCCTGCATATGTTGTATCAACCTAGGGCATCCCTCACATGTATTTAGTGATCTTATATGTTCACGAAATCTTACATACATAGGTCGTATAGTTTTTCCTATATAAAATCTACCACAATCGCAAATTACTGCATAAACAACATATTGAGTCCTACAGGTTATTAATCCATTAATTTCAAACGTAATGCCCCCTAAATTCAGGTTCCTTGTACGTATTATGGAATTGCAATAATTGCATTGACCACATCTGTGGTTACCCTTTGGACTATTAGCTGTCAACCAATTTTCTTTGCACTTCTCTTTTTGGGAAAAACGTCCCCTGACTAAAATATCTTTTAAATTTTTACATCTACGAAAGGATACAATTGGTTTCCTAATTGCGACTTCCATAAGTAATGGATCATTCTCAATTAGGTGCCAATTGTTTCGAATACTTGTTCGAATAACATCACTCATTGGGCTATAACCGAAGGATAGAACAAATCTCTGATCTTTTTTCATAGGAGTTTTTCGACTATGTTTTTTATGATGGAATAACGATGTTTGTTTAATTACACTAGCTCTATTTAAAGCATCTTTTACCAATTGTACCGGATAACCTCTTGCTTCCAACTTTTGACTCATATCATCTGCCTGTTTATAAAATGTCAAGTCACTACTATTAATTCGTCTTAGACGCAAAAATTGAGCATAAGGTAAAGATTTAGTTATATGTCTAGGGTGATAACTATCATACCGCAACAATGTATTAGTGGCTGTTGGTTTTCGATAACCTTTAGTCTGAATTACTCCCTCCTCTATTGTTACATATACATCCAAAAACTCAATTTCTTGATTACCAAATTTATATGTAAAGCTCATATTTGACGAATTTGCATTGAGGTATTTTACAAAGTCTAGAAACTCCTGCTGGGTACCAGACCACACTACAAAAATGTTGTCTATATAACGTAGGTATAACTGTAGGTATTTGGCATAGGGATTCGAAAGATTGTATATCATTTGTTCTTCAAAATCCGCTAAAAATAAATTCGCAAAAGTCGGAGCTACGGGAGTACCCATCGCCGTTCCTGACTTTTGTCGATACCAGATGTCATCAAATTGAAAGGAATTGTGACTCAACACATACTGTAATGCCTCACATATGAAGTCAATAAACGCATGATCACTTTTAGTATACTGCAATTGACGTCTAACGGCCTGTACACCGGCATCCTGAGGGATACGGGTGTATAGGCTTTCGACGTCAATACTAGCCAATTTAAATCCTTTTTGCCAACCAAAGTCCATAATTATTGACAAGAAATCTTGTGTATCCTGTAAATAGGACGGAATATTCTTTAATAATGGGCGCATAACCCAATCCAAATAGCGTGAAAGTGGCTCAGTAACTGATCCAATTCCCGCTATAATGGGGCGGCCCGGAGGAAATTCCATAGATTTATGTACCTTTGGGATGAAATACCAGTATGGTCTATTGGGAAATGGTATAATTAATTTCTCTCCGAATTTTTCAGAAAAGAAACCACCCTCAACCCCCTTTCTCAATAGTGATCTCAATAACCTTAGGTATAATGAAGTTGGTTCCTGTTTGAGGATTTCATAGACCGAATTGTCATCTAACTGACGATGGGCCTCCTGAATATAATATTCTTTGGACAGTAATACTATATTCCCTCCTTTATCTGCCGGTTTTAAAATAATATTATTATTAGAACTTAACCATTTCAATGCCTTCCTTTCCTCTACTGATAGATTAGGAATGGCTGAAGGATAAATGAGGCATTTTACATCACGCAAAACCTCTTTTTGAAATAAATCTAATTGTGAACCGGCAGGTAAAGGAGGGTTAAAGGTGGATGGTCTCCCACCCTGAAACTTCTCAATATTGTACGACTGTGATTCACAATCCACTTCTTCAATAGGGACATCCATTAAAATATGTAACATTTTTCTATCTTCAGCAGAAAAATTATCATTTAAACTAAAGCCAAGATTACCTACAGTAACTTTCCTTTCTCCAATAGGAGGCACCTTTTCAGAAACATGACCAGAAAAAACCCGATGCAAATTCATCTTACGTATTGATTTATAAAGATCTATTTCAAATTTAGTATAATCAAATTCGGAATTGATACAATAGTTAAAGCCCTTTGAAAGCAGAGACAAACAATCTGGAGTCAAAATAAGATCGGACAGATTAATCACAGTTGTTACATTGGTAGAAACAGGTACATCCAAATCAGATATAGACACTGCATTATAAGAAGAACAGTCTCTTACTGTCTCCAAGAGACCTGCTTTCGCTCATATATGAACACAGCAGCGTCACTCACTTTTGAAGCGGAATCCCCGACCCCGTGGCCGGGGATTCCGCTACAGGAGAAGTGAGTGACTACACTGTCAATATATGGACACAGCGACGTCACTCACTTCTGAAGCGGAATCCCCGACCCTGTGGCAGGGAATTCCGCTACAGGAGAAGTGAGTGACTACACTGTCCATATATGGATACAGCGACGTCACTCACTTCTGAAGCGGAATCCCCGACCCTGTGGCAAGGAATTCCGCTACAAGAGAAGTGAGTGACTACACTGTCCATATATGGACACAGTGACGTCACTCACTTCAGAAGCGGAATCCCCGACCCTGTGGCAGGGAATTCCGCTACAGGAGAAGTGAGTGACTACACAGTCCATATATGGACACAGTGACGTCACTCACTTCAGAAGCAGAATCCCCGATCCTGTAGCAGGGAATTCCGCTACAAGAGAAGTGAGTGACTACACAGTCCATATCTGGACACAGTGACGTCACTCACTTCAGAAGCGGAATCCCCGACCCTGTGGCCGGGGATTCCTCTCCAGGAGAAGTCAGTGACTAAACTGTCCATATATGGACATTGAAGTCAGTGACTTCTCCTGGAAGGGGGGGGGGGATGGGTGCAACCTACAGGGTGCTGTGTGGCATTACCTACAGGGAACTTGGTGGCATCACCTACAGGGGACTTGGTGGCATCACCTACAGGGGACTTGGTGGCATCACCTACAGGGAGCTGGGTGGCATTACCTACAAGGGGAAGGGTGGCATTACCTACAGGGGGCAGGGTGGTATTTCATACAGGGGGCTGGGTGGCATTACCTACAGGGGGCTGGGTGGCATTACCTACAGGGGGCTGGGTGGCATTACCTGCAGGGGGCTGGGTGGCATTACCTGCAGGGGGCTGGGTGGCATTACCTACAGGGGACTTAGTGGCATTGCCTGCAGGGGGCAGGGTGGCATTGCCTGCAGGGGGCTGTGTGGCATTACCTGCAGGGGGCTGGGTGGCATTACCTGCCGGGGACTGGGTGGCATTACCTGCAGGGGGCTGGATGGCTTTACCTACACGGGGCTGGGTGGCATTACCTGCAGGGGGCTGGGTGGCATTACCTGCAGGGGGCTGTGTGGCATTACCTACAGGGGGCTGTGTGGCATTACCTACAGGGGACTTGGTGGCATTACATACAGGGAGCTGGGTGACATTACCTACAGGGGGCAGGGTGGAATTACCTACAGGGGGCTGTGTGGCATTACCTACAGGGGGCTGTGTGGCATTATCTACAGGGGACTTGGTGGCATTACCTACAGGGAGCTGGGTGGCATTACCTACAGGGAGCTGGGTGGCATTACCTACAAGGGGCAGGGTGGCATTACCTACAGGGGGCTGGGTGGCATTACCTGCAGGGGCTGGGTGGCATTACCTGCAGGGGGCTGGGTGGAATTACATGCAGCGGGCTGGGTGGCATTACCTGCAGGGGGCTGGGTGGCATTACCTGCAGGGGGCTGGGTGGCATTACCTACAAGGGGCAGGGTGGCATTACCTGCAGGGCGCTGGGTGGCATTACCTGCAGGGGGTTGGGTGGGATTACCTGCAGGGGGCTGGGTGGCATTACATGCAGGGGGCTGGGTGGCATTACATGCAGGGGGCTGGGTGGCATTACCTACAGGGGGCTGTGTGGCATTATCTACAGAGGGCTGTGTGTGGCAACAGATTTAAATGAAATTCATCCGATTTTAAAACGGTCAGGGAAAAAAACGGATGCAAAACGTGTCAAAATCGGCCGTTAAAAACGGCAACACGGCCCGGCACGGAATCGGAACAGATGCAAAATGGATGCAAACCGGCCGGGAAAAAAGGGCCCAAAATGGCCGATTTTATCGGCCGACACTCGGACCCCGTCGTGTGAATGAGGCCTACCTCTACCGCTCTGGCGGCAATGTGGCACCTACAGGCAGGGTCGCCATCAGGGGGGTATTAGGGGTAGTAGTGTAGGGGGCCCGGCCAAACTTAATTGAAAGGGGGGCCCGGCAACTGCCGCGACTTGCCTTTGGTAGAAAAAAACAGGCCCCTGCAATGGGGCCTGTTTTTTTCACCAAAACAATGTCGTGAGCTGCGGGCCCCCCTCTCGTGAAACACCGCCGTGAGCTGCGGGCCCCCCTCTTATCACCGCCGCTAAACATCGCCCGCTTGCGCGCGTACGAGCGAGCGCGCGAACGACCGCGCGCGAACGACCGCAAGCGCGCGCGACCAGGCGCGCCGCCGAGAGGGAGGCGGTGCGCCCGCAACACAAGATCTAGGGGGAAGGACAGCACAGCCACACTGGACAGCGGCGCAGTCTACTTACCTGCAGGCCCGCCTCCGACTCGTCCTCCTCGTCCGCCTCCGACTCCGCCTCTTCGTCCGACTCCGCCTCCTCGTCCGACTCCGCCTCCTCCTCCTTCTCCAGAGCGTGGCTGCGTAAGGAGAGGGGGAGGAGTCTAGTTGTTGCGCGGCGGCAGTTCTACGATCCCAGCCATTTTCTGTAGCCTGGAGGTGAAGGACGACATCTGGACCGAAGACATCGCCTGAAGAGGACTGGAGTGGGAGCAGCTCTTCTGACACGGTGAGTAAAGTGTCTCAAAGTGCTGTTTATGTATGGCCCTGTTCACGCAGAGTATTTTGCAGGCCGAAAAAATCTGCCTCAAAATTCCTTAAAGAATTTTGAGGCAGATTTTGACCTGCCCACACTATCTTGCCGCGTTTTTTGCTGCGTTTTTTGCCCGCTGCGATTGAGGACAGCAGACAAAAAACGCAGGGAAAAATGCATTTTCTGCCTCCCATTGATTTAGATGGGAGGTCAGAGGCAGAACCGCGGCAAGAAAGGACGTGCTGCTTTTTCTTTTTTCCGCGACTGACTCCCATTGATTTCAGATTAAATCAATGGGAGGCGGTTTTGGAAGTTGTTTGGTGCTGATTCTGACGCAGTGTCCGAGTCAATATCAAGGCCCAAAAACTCTGTGAACTGGGCCTTATTGTTAGGGCTTATTCAGACGAACGTGTAATACATCCGTGCAACGCGCGTGATTTTCACGCGCCTCGCACGGACCTATGTTACTCTATGGGGTCGTGCAGACTGTCAGTGATTTTCACGCAGCGTGTGTCCGTGTGTCCGCTGCGTAAAACTTACGACATGTCCGATATTTGTGCATTGTTCGCGCATCACGCACCCATTGAAGTCAATGGGTGCGTGAAAATCACGCCCAGCACTGCCGCAGCCGTATAAGCTATGAATGAAAACAGAAAAGCACCACGTGCTACAAACATACAAACAGAGTGTCATAATGATGGCGGCTGCGCGAAAATCACGCAGCCGCGCATCATACGCTGCTGACACACGGAGCGGTTATGACCTTTTGCATGCACAAAACACCACGTTTTTGCGCACACAAAAAGCACACGCTTGTGTGAATCCGACCTTAGGGTAGGAACACACTAGGCATGAACACTGCGGATTTTATGCAAAACATTTTATTGTGGAAAATCCGCAGCGTATCACAGTCGCAGCAGAGTGGACGGATGAGATATGAACAAATCTCATCCACACGCTGCAAAAAAAATGGACCTGCAGTGTGGCTTTTTAAGCCGCAGCATGTCAATTTATTCTGTGGAATCGCTGCTCCTCTGTTGCGGAAATGCTGCGGTTCTGCCGCAAAAATCACACATGAGAAAAAAAAAAGGTACTTTTTTACATTTATAAAAAAGTTTAGACTTGCCCCGGCCGTAGTCCTGGTGACGTGATCCTCTATTCTTAGCGCAGCCCGGCCTCCTGTCATGACGTTTCATCCTATGTGACTGCTGCAGGTCACATGGTCTACAGCGTCATCCCAGGAGGCGGGGCTACGTTCAGAAGAGAGAGATGCGTCATCTAAACTACGGCCGGGGCAAGTCTAAACTTTTTTTTCCCTGCACGATTCCCGCAGCGGACATGCCTCACGAAACCTGCGCCACTATTTGGTGCGGTTTTGCTGGCGGAATTCCCTGCGGCTACCGGGGCGGATAAGCTGTGTAGTTTTACTCAGCATATCCGCCTAGTGTGTCCCTTATGATGTCGCTCCTGGAGCTGCTGCCGGTCTCTAAATAGGCAATTGGTCCAGTAGAATTTGGAATTATTTTTTTTTGTGAACCAGCTTAAAAAAACACAAAACTTTTGTCTTAGGGCCTGTTCACATCACCGTTCGCTTCCGTTCCGGGGTTCCGTCTGAGGTTTCTGTCGGGTGAACCCCGCAACGGAAAGTGAAAGTGACAGCACAGCTTCCGTTTCAGTCACCATTGATCTCAATGGTGACGGAAACATCGCTAATGGTTTCCGTTCGTCACCGTTCCGGCAGGTTTTCGGACGGAATCAATAGCGTAGTCGACTGCGCTAATGGTGACGGAAACGGAAGCTGTCACTTTCACTTTCCGTTGCGGGGTTCACCCGACGGAAACCTCAAACGGAACGGAAGCGAACGGTGATGTGAACAGGCCCTAACACAAAAGTTTTGTATTTTTTTAAGCTGGTTCACAAAAAAAAAATAATTACAAATTCTACTGGACCAACTGCCTATTTAGAGACCGGCAGCAGCTCCAGGAGCGACATCATAAGGGACACACTAGGCGGATATGCTGAGTAAAACTACACAGCTTATCCGCCCCCGGTAGCCGCAGGGAATTCCGCCAGCAAAACCGCACCAAATAGTGGCGCAGGTTTCGTGAGGCGTGTCCGCTGCGGGAATCCTGCAGGGAAAAAAAAGTTTCGACTTGCCCCGGCCGTAGTTTAGGTGACGCATCTCTCTCTTCTGAACGTAGCCCCGCCTCCTGGGATGACGCTGTAGACCATGTGACCTGCAGCAGTCACATGGGATGAAACGTCATGACAGGAGGCGGGGCTGCGCTAAGAATAGAGGATCGCGTCACCAGGACTACGGCCGGGGCAAGTCTAAAATTTTTATAAATTTAAAAGAGTGCCTTTTTTATTTTTTCTCATTTGTGATTTTTGCGGCAGAACCGCAGCATTTCCGCAACAGAGGAGCAGCGATTCCACAGAATACATTGACACGCTGCGGCTTAAAAAGCCAAAAGCCACACTGCAGGTCTCATCCACTCTGCTGTGACTGTAATAAGCCGCGGATTTTCCACAATAAAATGTGTTGCATAAAATCCGCAGTGTTCATGCCTAGTGTGTTCCTACCCTAAGGTCGGATTCACACAAGCGTGTGCTTTTTGTGTGCGCAAAAACGTGGCGTTTTGCGCATGCAAAAGGTCCATAACAGCTCCGTGTGTCAGCAGCGTATGATGCGCGGCTGCTTGATTTTCGCGCAGCCGCCATCATTATGACACTCTGTTTGTATGTTTGTAGCACGTGGTGCTTTTCTGTTTTCATTCATAGTTTATACTGCTGCGGAAGTGCTGGGCGTGATTTTCACGCACCCATTGACTTCAATGGGTGCGTGATGCGCGAACAATGCACAAATATCGGACATGTCGTGAGTTTTACGCAGCGGACACACGGACACACGCTGCATGAAAATCACTGACAGTCTGCACGGCCCCATAGAGTAACATAGGTCCGTGCGAGGCGCGTTGCACGGATGTATTACACGATCGTCTGAATAAGCCCTAACAATAAGGCCCAGTTCACAGAGTTTTTGGCCCTTGATATTGACTCGGACACTGCGTCAGAATCAGCACCAAAAAACTTCCAAAACCGCCTCCCATTGATTTAATCTGAAATCAATGGGAGCCAGTCGCGGAAAAAAGAAAAAGCAGCACGTCCTTTCTTGCCGCGGTTCTGCCTCTGACCTGCCATCGAAATCAATGGGAGGCAGAAAATGCATTTTTCCCTGCGTTTTTTGTCTGCTGTCCTCAATCGCCGCGGGCAAAAAACGCGGCAAGATAGTGTGGGCAGGTCAAAATCTGCCTCAAAATTCGGTGCGCGGTTCCAGGCGGTCGCGGGTGCGCATGCGCGGGAGTTTGCGGGTGCGCGCGATCGGTCGCACGGGCGGCAGTGTTTGACGGCCCCCATGACGACCCCCATGCTACCCAGGGTTGCCATCAGGGGGGTATTATGGGTACTGATGTGAGAGGCCCGGCCAAACCTAATTGAAAGGGGGGCCCGCAGCTCACGACATTGTTTTGGTGAAAAAAACGGGCCCCATTGCAGGGGCCTGTTTTTTTTCTACCAAAGGCAATACGCGGCAGTTGCCGGGCCCCCCTTTCAATTAGGTTTGGCCGGGCCTCTCACATCAGTACCCATAATACCCCCCCTGATGGCGGCCCTGGGTACCATGATATAGTGCTGGACGGAGTACCGTTAACAGGCGGTGCCACGGTAGGGGGGCCCAGAAAATTTCGCTGTAGGGGGCCCTGAAATTCCTGATGGCGGCCCTGCCTACAGGGGGACAGTGTGTGGCGCTATCTACAGGGGTACTGTGTGTGATGCTATCTACAGGGGTGCTGTGTGTGGCGCTATCTACAGGGGTGCTGTGTGTGGCGCTATCTACAGGGGTGCTGTGTGTGGCGCTTTGTACAGGGGCTGTGTGTGGAGCTATGTACAGGGGGAACAGAATCCCCATTCCCCGGCCGGGGATTGGGGATTCTGACTCCTACAGGGAGCAAAAAAAGACCCTCCTCCTCCTCACATGAACTCTGCACTGTGAGGCAGAGGAGGAGAGAGAGCGCGAGCCACGGAAGACACGGCCATCACTCGGGACACATCCTGTGATGGCCGTGTATTACCCGGCCCCATAGACTTCTATGGGAGCCGGGCGGCCGGGCAAACTGCCGAAAATAGGGCATGTCCCATTTTTTGACGGCCAGGTTTCCCAGGCCGTCAAAAAAAAAAAATAGAAAAAAAATCGGTCGTGTGAATAGCCCCATCACTCACCGTCAGAAGAAGGAAGGAGTCTTGCAGCGGCGTTCTCATTGGTGTCGATGCCGGCCCGGGAGTGAACCAGTCCAGTCACCTGACCGGTGAGGTCAGATGACAGGTCAGGTGACAGGTCAGGTGACTGGACTGGTCCACTCACGGGCCGGCATCAATCCAAGTGAGAACACCGCCGCAAGGCTCCTGCCTTCTTCTGATCGCTGCTGCAGTCAGCAACGATCAGCTGTTCTGACGCAGCGCCCAGCGGGACATTTACAGACCGCCCGGGATGGTGGGACAGCGGTGAGAAACCGGGACTGTCCCGCCGGATCCGGGACGGTTGGGAGGTATGGCTACTGTGCTCGCAATCGGAGGTTGTTTTTCCTTTAAAACCCAATGTTGGGGCTCCACACAGACCGTTGTTACACAGCAGACATGCTCCGATATGTCTGAGTATATTGCTCCTTCTCTAGCAGGTAACGGTTTCTGCTGAGGAGCTTCCTCCAATCTCGGTCGCCAGAACCTGCGGAAGACATCTAAGAAATAGATTAGTTAGCACTTTATACCAAGCAATAGCAGAGCTCAATGAGGCAGTGCAACAATACGTTCAGACTAAATGCAGACATGAACAAACGGAGCAGGACTGCTCTTCATACTAAACTAACTCAAAGACTCTTATCTGAGAAACTCTGAACTCTCCGGGCACTTCCGCCCTCAGCTTCCTAGAGGGAGGAAAGAAGTTTAAAGAGGCTCTGTCACCAGATTATAAGTGCCCTGTCTCCTACATAATCTGATTGGCGCTGTAATGTAGAGAACAGCAGTGGTTTTTATTTTGAAAAACGATCATTTTTGAGAAAGTTATGAGCTAGTTTAGATTTATGCTAATGAGTTTCTCAATGGACAACTGGGCGTGTTTTTACTTTTTACCAACTGGGTGTTGTACAGAGGAGTGTATGAGGCTGACCAATCAGTGACTAATCAGCGTCCTACACTTCTCATTGTTCCAGCCCAGCATGATCCACAGCACAGTGTGATTGTGCAGTGAAACAAGTAAACACGCCCTGTTGGTAAAAACACAATACACGCCCAGTTGTCCATTAGAAAGGCTCATTTGCATAAATATAAAATTGCTCATAACTTAGCCAAAAATTATCGTTTAAAACAAAACAAAAAAAACGTTACTGTTATCTACATTGCAGCGCCGATCACATGCAATAGGAGATAGGGATTTGATAATCTGGTGACAGAGCCTCTTTAAGGGACATTTTTTGTAACAACAGCTGAATCCTAAATAGGTGGTTACAGCAGCAGTCTCCAGACTGAATAGGGTTAAAACACCCCCAGTACATCTCCCAGGAATGTCAGAAGTTCAGCATAACATGAAAACAGTAACACAATGCAAACAAGCAGCGCAAACCCATCTATCCAAGTCCAAAGGACAGAAACACACACAGGGGCTGGATGTTCTTATGTAGGGAGAAGACTCTAGTTGATTAGTTTGATTAAATTAAATATTCCATCTGTCCTAATAGTTCATGGGGCAGAGATTCCCCATAAGCGCAGGGCCACACGGAGCGGCCCTGACACGGTCACAACGCGGCTAACAACCACGCCGCCACCATGTTCGGTGCGGCTGTCAAATAGCCTGTTAGTGGCCGCATGTTAAACCGTCACTTTATCTGCAAAATCGTGCGGCCATGAATTAATACACCCTTTATGGCCGCACGATTTTGCAAATTACAACAACTTACCTCCTATTCATTCTCTATGGCAGCGCCGGAAAAAGCCGAACACTGCACTCGGCTATCTCCTGCGCTCCCATACTGAATGAATGCAGCGGCAGTGCGCATGCGCATGTAACCGGAATAGCCCTTAACGAGGTATTTGACAGCCGCTCCTACATAGTGGCAGAGCGGTTGTTGGCCGCGTTTCGACCATGTCAGGGCCGCTCCGTGTGGCGGTAACCTTAGGCTTTATTCAGACGAACGTGAAAAAGGTCCGTGCAACGCGCGTGATTTTCACGCGCGTTGCACGGACCTATATGTGTCTATGGGGCCGTGCAGACATGTCCGTGATTTTTGCTCAGCGTGAGTCCGCTGAAAAAAAGGCACGACATGTCCGTTCTTTGGGTGTTTTGCACGCATCACGCACCCATTGAAGTCAATGGGTACGTGAAAACCACGCATGCCGCACGGAAGCACTTCCGTGCGAACTGCGTGATTCGCGCAAGAGCTGTCAAAAGGATGAATGTAAACAGAAAAACACCACGGAGTGTCTTTGAGAAGAGCGAACCCGGACAACCGAACCGAACTTCACCGGGTTCGGCCGAAATCGTTTTGGCCGAACCCGGCCAAAAAATATCCGGGACGCGGCGTCGGGAGATAGTCACTGTCCAGGGTGCTGAAAGAGTTAAACTGTTTCAGCACCCTGGACAGTGACTTCCGATCACAATATACATGAACGTGTTAAAAAAAAAAAAGTTCTAACTTACTGATAACTCCCGGCTTCTTCCTCCAGTCTGACCTCCCGGGATGACAATTCAGTCCAAGTGACAGCTGCAGCCAATCACAGGCCAAGCACAGGCTGCAGCGGTCACATGGACTGCCGCGTCATCCAGGGAGGTGGGGCCAGATGTCAAGAGAGGCGCGTCACCAAGGACGCGTCACCAAGGCAACGGCCGGGAAGTTCTCGGTAAGTACGAACCTCTTTTTAACAGGTTGCTAGATATAGTGATTGGAATTCACTGTCGAGGGTGCTGAAAGAGTTACTGCCGATCAGTTAACTCTTTCAGCACCCTGGACAGTGACTGACGTCGGCTAGAATCATCTCTATGATGGCGGCTGCGCGAAAATCACGCAGCCGCGCATCATACACGGATGACACACGGAGCTGGCAAGTGATTTTTGCGCGCGCAAAACGCAGCGTTTTTGCGTCCGCAAAAACGCCACGTTCGTGTGAATCCAGCCTTATTGTGATGCTGCAGGAAATAAGGGAATACCTAATTTCCCTATATGTGTGGGAATTATTGGCTATGCTCAGCTAGTAGTTTTTTGCTAGCTCCTTAGGCCTCATTCACACGAGCGTGAAAAAACGTGCGTGAATCAGGTCCGTGTGCATTGCGTTATGCATCAGTGTGCTTTGCGAGTGGCATGCATTATTCACGCACTCGCAAAGCACATCTTTTTTTTTTTTTTTATTATTTTCAATTTAATTGATGCGTTAATCACGCACAGTACACGGATGTGCATTCGTGTGCAGTGCGTGGTTTTCAGGCACTCATTAACTTCAATGGGCGCGTAGGTGCGCGATAACGCACCAATATAGGACATGCAGTGAGTTTCACGCAACGCACTCACGCTGCGTCAAAAATAACAAATGCGTGAATCGCGCCATTGAAAACAATGGGTCCATGTGCTGTGCGTTGATACAACGCACAGCACACAGACGTGATTCACGCTCGTGTGAATGGGGCCTTAGAATGGATCTTTCTGAAAACTCCATTGCATGACTTTGTGTCCTTTTCTTACAGCTCTGTGGATTCTGATTGGTCACAGTTGACATTGACTAGACATACTTCTTGTTAGGCCCCATGCACACGACCGTATTTTTGTCCACCCGTAAATACTGGCGTAAATACGGGTCCTTGGTCACACGTATTCGACCCGCATTTACGGTCGCACGTTTTCACTGCAAAATTACACTGCAGTAATCGGCAGCCCTTCTCTCTATCAGTGCAGAATAGAGAGAAAGGACAGCCCTTTCCGTAATAAAAGTAAAAGAAATTCATACTTACCCGGCCGTTGTCTTGGTGACGCGTCCCTCTCTTGACATCCAGTCCGACCTCCCTGGATGACGCGCAGTCCATGTTACCACTGCAGCCAGTGATTGGCCTGTGATTGGCTGTAGCGGTCACATGGGCTGTAACGTCATCCCGGGAGGCCGGACTGGAGGAAGAAGCAGGGAGTTCTGGGTAAGTATGAACGTCTTTTTTTTTTTTACAGCTTTATCTATATTGTGATCGGCAGTCACTGTCCCTGGTGCTGAAAGAGTTACTGCCGATCGTTTAACTCTTTCAGCACCCTGCACACATGTAGCAACCCGTAATTACGGGAGCTCCATAGACTTCTATGGGCCTGCCCGTGCCGTAATTACAGCCTGAAATAGGACATGTTCTATATTTTTCAACGGCACGGGCACCTTCCCGTAAGCATACGGGGAGGTACCCGTGGCCAATAAAAGCCTATGGGCCCGTAATTACGGGCCGTAATTACGGCCCGTGATTACGGCCGTTTTTACGTTCGTGTACATGGGGCCTTACAGTGTTTCATTTCCTCTCAGCAACAGATGACATGTCACTTTCTTTGCCACCTGGTCGATTTCCAGTTTTTGTGACTCATTTGAGCTCTTCACAGATGCTTCAAGTCTACCAGCAGTAAAATCTGTTCATGTCTGATCATGCTGCTAACAAGAGGGGATATGCAAGGTATCTATGAAAACCAGTGTATAGGAGAACTGATGCAAACAAGTGAGATGTTAGCTTGTCCTTTAACCCGTTAATGACCATGCGTAAGTGTTTTTACGGCGATCACTAACGGCTTTATTCTGATGCAGTAGCCTTTTTACATTGATGCATCAGAAGAAAGCAGCGGTGTCGGGACCAGTAAAAGCTCCCTGCTCTCAGAGGTAACTGAGCACTTGGTGCAGAACTTCTCAAGTGGGTGGGATCGAAATCAACATAGATTCTGCACATTTAACTCCTCAGATGCAGCGGTCAATATTGACCGCCGCATCTCTGTGGTTTTAGAGGGAGGGGGCTCCCTCTCTCATCCCATCAGCACACATGCGATTGTGGGTGCCGATGGTTTTTATGGCCTAACAAAGGCCCCCAGGTCTGCCTTTAGTGAACGCCAGCTAGGCCATGCTAGGGGCATGGCCTAACAGATGACTGTCAGTTTTACACAGAGGGGCAATAATACACTTATGAAAGCAATCAAATGATCGCATAGTGGGACTAAAAAAAAAAACGTACAAAAGTTTATAATAAATAAATAAAATTCTCAGTTTTTCCCCTTCAAAATGCTTATATAATGAAATAAACGACACATATTTGGTATCGCTGTGTCCGTAACGACCCTAACTATAAAGCTATTACATTATTAAACCCGTACGTAGAGCGCCGTAAAAAAATAAAATAAAGAACAATGGCAGAATTAATGTTTTCTGTTCATCCTGCCTTAATTTTTTTTTTAAAAACGTGTTTACTGTGTAAAATAGTAAAACATAAAAAAAACTATAGAAATTTGTTATCGTCGCAATCACAACAACCTGCTGATTAAAGTTATGTTATTTATACCACACGGTAAATGGCGTGAATTTAAAGAGGCTCTGTCACCAGATTTTGCAACCCCTATCTCCTATTGCAGCAGATCGGCGCTGCAATGTAGATAAGAGTAACGTTTTTGTTTTTTTCAAAAACGAGCATTTTTGGCCAAGTTATGACCATTTTTATATTTATGCAAATGAGGCTTTCTTAAAGGGAATGTGTTGCCAGAAAAACATGTTGTTTTTTTTTAGTTAAACAGTTAGTGTATAGGTGATTAAACATTGTTCTAATTTTTTTTATTTTTTCCACGAGTCAGGAAATATTATAAATTGGATTAAATTTATAATATTTCCCAGCACTGGTCACTAGATGGAGCAATTCCCAAAATTGCAGCATTGCATGTGGTAAAGCAACCACATTGCTTTATGCTGCAAAATTGGGAAAAAATCCCTCGCTCTAGTGAGCTCTCAGAATCCCCCCCTCCTTTATCCTGGCTAGTGCCGGGAGAAACGAGGGGTTTGAACGGTCTAACCTCCTACACTGTGTGTCGCCATTTTTTGAGCTAACACACAGTGTAGAATGTTTACATACACTAGTAAAACACACTGAAACACGCACATACATAGAAATCACTTACCTGCTCCAGTCGCCGCCGCTCCCTCCGGTCCGTCCGCTCCGTCTGCTGCCGCTGCTCCATGTGCACAAGTCCGGATGCCGCGACCGGAAGTAGTAATCTTACTGCCCGGCCGCGACTTCCGGTCCACAGGAAAATGGCGCCGGACGGCGCGCATTTCAAATCGGACTGTGTGGGAGCGGCGCATGCGCCGTTCCCACACACACGGCGTACACCAAAGTGGATGGAACGGGCCCCGTTCGCAGTCCCTATGGGACTGGAGCTGCCGTATTCCATGTCTGTATGTGTCGTTAATCAACACATACAGAAATTGAAAAAAAAATGGCAGCCCCCATAGGGAAGAAAAAGTGTAAAAATAGAAAAAAGCTAAGAAAATTTAATCAATCAACTGTATGTACCCCAAAATGGTGCTATAAAAAGTCCTTATACAGCTATGTCAATGGAAAAATAAAAAAGTTATAGCTCTTTGAATGCGACGATAGAAAAACTTGAAAAATAGCTTGGTCTTTAAGGCCTAAAATAGACTGGTCACTAAGGGTTAAACCACAATAATAAGAAATGACAGTCTTCCCATGTTCTTAAATTAAATGCCCCCACTCTTTTTGAGATTACAAAATTAACAGTATAAACCTTGGCATACTGGACTTAAATAATGATGGTCCAGCCCTGTTAGACTCTAGGTTCCCTGCTCTCACAGCTGACAACATTTCCTCCCTTGTAGTTTTTGATGTTCTAGTCAAAAGTTATCTTGCTAAAGGCTCAAGGGCAGCGATGCAAAAGTTTCTCTTACCCCCCTCCCCTCTATTTATCTTCACGGCCAACGGCCGCGGCCCGTCTGTAAATATCAGCTGCATCGCTGGGTCTCTTAAGTGCCCCATCGATGCAGCACCAGCATATACCGCTCATAAACTCCTATTGTAAAAAAAAGTTTATGCACTCTTTAATACAGTTGATAAAAAAGGTATATCAATGCATATTGGCCAGGTATATGCCAAAAGATGACAAAAAACCATGCATTCAATATGTACACCATAAATCTTCTCTATCAAGGAATAATAACAACTCAATATACCATTTAGTGAATTAAAAACCAACTAGAGTACGTGATTTAATTCACTGAGTAGTTTACTGAGTGCACATTATTTATTTTAGAGTATACAATTCCAAGCTAATAACTACCCACTATACATTGGTAACTTACAGAATACCGCTGTTCCTTATAAAATGAGCAGTGTACATTTCTTTGTGGGATCTGGTTGTATTGCATAGTGCAGGGTTTCCCAAACTGTGGGTTGCGACCGTGTGAAGACCTTCCAGGCGTCGCGAGCCACTGACTCATGTCCCGGTTCCAACTCTATTTGCGTACTCAGGACGCAGATACAATTAAATTCAATGTTGGAGCAAGGGGCTGACGGCTCCTTGCTCCATCATTCACTATATGGTGAGCCGTGAGCGGCTCGGCGCAGACAGTCGCTATGTAGTAACGTCATCGCGCCTGTCTGCACCGAGTCACTCATAGCACAGACCAAAGGAGGAGAGGGATCTCCTCCACTCTTCATGGGAACGGGGATAGGCAAGTAGTTATTTTATTATTTTTCCATAAGGCACTATGGGGGCATTATATTAGGTATGGGGAGGTGGGTCGATATGGGTCAATATACTGAATGGGGGCAGCTACGTGGGCATTATACTGTGTGGGGCAGCTATGGGGGCATTATACTGTATGGGGGCCATTAAGGGGGTCATTATACTGTGTGAGGGCCCACTGGGTTGGAGCCCACTCAGATGTGCTCCCTGTGCTAAACCCCTAGCTGATGAACGGGTCACATGACCCACCAGCAGCGGTTATAGTCGGGCTTCAGCGACGCTCTTCAGCAGGATACCTTGAGCCTGCCCCGTCCCCGGCCCGTACCAGGCTAGGTGAGGGTCATGTGACCCCCTTCTTAAGATAAGTTTAAAGAGGCTCTGTCACCAGATTTTGCAACCCCTATCTGCTATTGCAGCAGATAGGCGCTGCAATGTAGATTACAGTAAAGTTTTTATTTTTAAAAAACGAGCATTTTTGGCCAAGTTATGACCATTTTTGTAGTTATGCAAATGAGGCTTGCAAAAGTCCAAGTGGGTGTGTTTAAAAGTAAAAGTTCAAGTGGGCGTGTATTATGTGCGTACAGGGCCGCCATCAGGGGGGTATTAGGGGTACTGGTGTGGGGGGCCCGGCCAAACCTAATTGAAAGGGGGGCCCGGCAACTGCCGCGACTTGCCTTTGGTAGAAAAAAATGGGCCCCTGCAATGGGGCCCGTTTTTTTCACCACAGAATGTCGTGAGCTGCGGGCCCCCCCTCTCGTCATGGGGGCCGTCGAACCGCCCGCGCGCGTGACCGATCACGCGCACTCGAAGGCGTCCGCGAGCACGCCCGCACTCGAGACCGCCAGCGCGCGCACCCGCAAAAGACCGGAAGCGCGCACCCGCGAAAGCGCGCACCCGCAAACGAAGCACGCGCAGCCGCGGACACACACATGAACACAACTTACCTGGAGCCTGGCTGGAGCTGAAGGACTGGACGTCTGGACCGAAGACATCGCCTGAAGAGGACTGGAGTGGGAGCAGCTCTTCTGACACAGTGAATAAAGTATCTAAAAGTGCTGTTTATGTATGGCCCTGTTCACACAGAGTATTTTGCAGGCAGAAAAAAATCTGCAGATTTTGACCTGCCCACACTATCTTGCCGCGTTTTTTTGCTGCGTTTTTTGCCCGCGGCGATTGAGGACAGCAGACAAAAAACGCAGCGAAAAATGCATTTTCTGCCTCCCATTGATTTCGATGGGAGGTCAGAGGCGGAACCGCGGCAAGAAAGGACGTGCTGCTTTTTCTTTTTTCCGCGACTGGCTCCCATTAATTTCAGATTAAATCAATGGGAGGCGGTTTTGGAAGTTGTTTGGTGCTGATTCTGACGCAGTGTCCGAGTCAATATCAAGGCCCAAAAACTCTGTGAACTGGGCCTTATTGTTAGGGCTTATTCAGACGAACGTGTAATACGTCCGTGCAACGAGTGTGATTTTCACGCGCCTCGCACGGACCTATGTTACTCTGGGGCCGTGCAGACTGTCAGTGATTTTCACGCAGCGTGTGTACGTGTGTCCGCTGCGTAAAACTCATGACATGTCTGATATTTGTGCGTTGTTGGCGCATCACGCACCCATTGAAGTCAAT